>NW_007186010.1:0-350 GCF_000164805.1 Carlito syrichta
ATACCTAGTTAGCTAGATAGTTAAGTCAGCTGACAAGCATGCAGGATACATATGTAGCTAACTAGTTAATTCAACTGGCTAGCCACCTGGTTAGCTAGTGATGTAAGCTAGTTAATTCAGTTGTCTAGCCAGCTGGCTAAAGAGTTCAATCACCCAGTTGAGTCAGCTGGCTAGCCAGCTGTCTACCTCGTTAATTCTGCTAGTTAATTTAAGTGGCTATCCATGTGTCTAGCTAGGTAGCTAGCTAGTTAAGCTGGCTGGCTAGCCAGATATCTATCTAGTTAAGTCAACTAGTTAAGTCAGCTAGATAGCCAGCTGGCTAGCTAGGTGGCTTCCAAGATAAGCCGGTT
>NW_007186011.1:0-1655 GCF_000164805.1 Carlito syrichta
CCTACAAGAAATACTAACAGGAGTCCTTTGGTATTGATGAAAGAAAAGAACACTAGACAATAAATTGAATCTGCACAAAATAATAAAGCACACTGGCACAGATATTTGCTTAGGTGACTATAAAAGACAGCACAAATGTACTTTTGTTAGCAACTCTTTCTCCTGATTTAACAAATTTGTGTTGATGGGCACACAACGTATGACAACAACAGCACAAATGGGGGCGGATTATGGCACATAGTATTGTTCCAGTGGACCCCTGGGTTCTCAGGCCTTCAGCCTCAGACCATGACATAGGTTGGATATTTGTCTCCTTCAAATCTCATGTTGAAATGTGACCCCACATCCCCTAGTGTTGAAGGTGGGGCCTATTGGAGAGTGTTTGGATCCCGGAGTGGATTCCTCATGAATGGTTTGCTGGCCTCCCTGTGGTAATGAATGAGTTCTCACTAAATTAGTTTACACAAGAGTCTGGGACCTCCCTCTCCTTTCTCTCTTGCTCCCTCTTTCACCATGTGACACGCCGGCTCCCCTTTTGCCTTCTGCTATGATTGTACGCTTCCTGAGTCCCTCACTAGAAGCAGATGTTGATGCCATGCTTCTTGTACAGCCTGCAGAATCATTAGCCAAATAACCTATTTTCTTTTAAAATTTCCCAGCTTCAGGCAAAATGGACTAATATAGACTGAGAGTTAGTTGCACCATTGGCAATTTAACTTTATATTTTCTTTATAATTTAACTTTATAATTTAACTTTATATTTTCTATTTGGATACCTCTAATTTCTTCCTCCTGCCTGATTGCCCTGGCTAGGACTTCCAGTACTTTGTTAAATAGGAGGGTGCAAGTGGACATCCTTGTTTTGTTCTAGTTCTTAGAGGGAATGCTTCCAGCTTCTGCTGATTAAGTATAATATAAACCTGCAGGTTTGTCACAGATTGCTTTGATTACTTAGAGGAATTTTCCTTTGGTGCCTAGGTGTTTGAGTTTTTATCAAGAAGAGATGTGTGATTTTATTGAATGTTTTTCCTGCATCTATTGAGAAAATCATGTGGTTCTTGATTTTACACCTTTTTATGTGGTTAATTACACTTATTAATTTGTATATGTTGAACCAGCCCTGCATCCCAGGAATGAAGCCCACCTAGTCATGATGGATGATCTTTGTAATATGCTGTTGGATGTGATTTGCTAGAATGTTTTTGAGAATTTTTGAAACTATGTTCATCAGGGAAATTGGCCTGTAGTTTTCTTTTCTTGTTGAGTCTTTGCCATTTGAGTAACAGGATGATATTGTCTTCACAAAATGAACTACGGAGAATTTCTTCTTTCTTGATTGCCTGGAATACTTTCAGTAGGATTAGTATCAGCTCTGCCTTGTATATCTTGTAGAATTCAGTTGAGAAGCCATCTATCTTGGCAAGGAGGTTTTTTATGACAGAGTTGATTTTAATGGTCTGTTTAGGGTTTCAATTTCTTCTGTTTCAATCTTGAGAGGTTGTGAGTTGCCAGGAACTTCTCTGGTTCCTCTAGAGTTTCTAGTTTTACTTGCATACAGCTGTTTGTAGTACTCTCTGATGATCTTTTGTATTTCTTCAGGGTCAGTTGTAACATTGCCGTTTTCACTTCTAATTGTGTTTATCTAATTTTCTCTC
>NW_007186012.1:0-774 GCF_000164805.1 Carlito syrichta
AAAAAAAAAATTATTATTCATGTGCTTATTGGAGCAGCAGTGTTGATTCTCTTCAATAACTTTTTTTTGCATTTACAACTTGCATACTTGATGTAAGAGCCTTAGCTTACAGTGGCTCTTACAGCCTGTCTCACCTTTCAACATACCTTTTTCACTAAACTTATTCAGTTGTTCGGGCAGTCAGAACACACACATTTATCAATTAGGTTTGCAGTCATATAAGGATGTGGTTCATGGTATCTCAGAACAATTGCAATAGTCTCAAATAAAAATTATAGTAGTTCATTGTTTTGGACTAAGCTCCCGGAGTAGGCTTAACAGAACAGACTAAATATCAAAATGGAATCATGAACACTTATCTTCTATGTAACCCAACCTAAAGATCTTTATTCTCATGCCACTAGAAGATTTCAAACTGGCCAGTTTGGAAAATTTGGTTGTTATAGCTTTCTTGATTTCTGGAAAGATCAGACAACAACTAATTTAGGCTCAAACTTTACCTGTATGATGACCACTTACCTTCCAAATCCTGAATTGTACCCCACATCTTTAAATAACTAAAAATAAAAAATGAGGTGACTAATGACAAAGAAATAAATTTACATATGAGTAGAGTGGTTTCCAACTTCTTGCTCAGGACAAAATTGAAATGATACCTTATCAAAGTGTTATATTAAAAAAGAGTTAATCTTAATAGTGTAGTACTATATAACTTTTTACTTTTAAATCAGTAAAAACCTTTTAATAATTTATGGCATTGCTCTAACACAACAC
>NW_007186013.1:0-1141 GCF_000164805.1 Carlito syrichta
GACCTTGTCTCTACAATAAATCAAAACATTAGCCAGGCGTGGTGGTGCACACCTGTCCTCGCAGCTACTCAAGAGGCTTAGGTTAGATGGGAGGACTGCTTAAGCCCAGAGGCTCGAGACCAGCCGGGGGCAACTTAGTGAGACCTTGTCTCTACCATAAATTAAAAAAATTATCTGGGTGTGGTGGCTACTTGAGAGATTGAGGTGGGAGGATTGCCTCAACCTGGGAGGTCGAGGCTGCAGTGAGCCATGCTCGTGCCCCTGCACTCCAGCCTGGGCAACAGAGTGAGACCCCAGCTCAAAAAAAGAAAGAAATGTGAGAAATGAAGCCAGGGACACAGAGCCTCTCTAGGGAGACCCAGGAATTCTGGCCAGCGCCATGGCAGGGGGGACTCTTTATCTCCACTGGCATCAGGTATCATCCACACCCCGAGTTTTTACTGCATGGACACACAAATTGATGCAGAAAGGCTGTTTTCTTTCCTGGGGGGTGTGTGGGTCCTGGCAGATGGGAGAGAAGCCACCTCTCAGCCCAAATACCAATTCTGAGGCCCAGCCTGGGGTCCCCTGCATCCTGCGGGCAGAGGGGTGACCACAGGCCAGCCCAGGTGTCAAAGCCAGACAGCAGGGCATTCCTAACCATAACAGACAGGACCAAAGACACCCACCACCGGCATCCACAGCAGTTCAAGGCCCGCAGCCACGGGTGGGGACAGCCCCAGGGTCCCTCTGATGATGATGGACACACATGGCATGGCCTGTCCACACATGGACACAACTCAGCCTCGAACAGGAAGGAGGCTCTGACACAGGCCACGGGGGCGTGGAGGAACCCTGGGGACGCCATGTCAGGGAGACCCAGACAGGGCAGGACATGCCCTGTGGGAGCCACCCCTGGGAGGTCCCAGGGGTCGTGGGGTCCACAGAGACAGGACACAGGATGGTGCGTGATGGGGCGGGGCAGGGAGAGGACGGGGTGAGGGTCTCATGGGACAGAGCTTCCCTCTGGGGAGAGGAGAATGTTCTGGAGATGGCTGTGGTGTGTGCTTGGAGAGGCTGAAACGGTCAGCACGGTCCACATGCCTCACCACTCGAGCTGTCTGGCTTTGCCTGTGGTGACACCCCGCCGCCTGGCCCCTTC
>NW_007186014.1:0-667 GCF_000164805.1 Carlito syrichta
AACTACTTGCAAATTACAATGTTCACTGATTGTGGTATGTGTTCCCTGAGACCCACTCCCACCACCACTCTATATGATGATGCAAAGCAGAAACCAATGCAAAAACAATTGAACACACACACAGAGAGACATACACACACACCCCAAAACAAACTGGAATGACAACTAAGTGAAACAAAACAAACAACAACAACAAATAAAAAACAAGAAAACTGAACACACATCCACATGTCTAGCACAAAGTGAATGGAGAAGAGATACAGAAAGATTAAAAAAAAAAATTCAGATCAAAACCTCACACATATAACTGAAACTATGAAAAATGAAAATAAAATAAAAAACAGAAGAACAGAAGAGTAAAAACAAACCAATGACAACAACAAAATTGAAAGATAAACACTCAATCATTCACATACACATATAAACAGAAAACAACGAATAAAAGAAAGAAACAGAAAAAGAAAAAATTGGGGAGGGGAATGCAGATCAAACCCTCACATACACATTCATGCACAAAAGATAAATATTTAAAAAATACATGACTTAACAATCAGGCAAGAAAATTTTTTTTTAATTTAAAAAAAAAAACCTGTACTCTTGTGACTGACTCTGTAATTGTTCCTCTAATAAGGTCTCTCCTGCAAAATCACATTTTCACTCTCTCCTC
>NW_007186015.1:0-657 GCF_000164805.1 Carlito syrichta
TTGCAGGAACTTGGATGGATTTAGAGTCAATCATACTAAGTGATCTATCACAGAAACAAATTACCATATGTTCTCATTCCTTAGTGAATCTTGAACAATTATCATAATACTATAAGAAAGGATTGGCAGTAATGGGAAACTGCCAGGGAATAGAGGGGTTGACTGGCAGCTGAGGGAACCAACCACACTGCCCATCGAAGTTGGACTGGATAAAAAAAATGTGATATTATGCAGCCATAAAGAAGGACAAACATATGGGCTTCGCAGCAACTTAGATAGATTTAGAGTTGATCATACTCAGTGATCTATCAGAGAAACAAAGAACAGAGTATCATATGTTCTCACTCATAAGCAATTATGATACTATAAGAAAGTGATTGACTGTAGTGGGAAACTGTCAGGGGATGGGGGGGTGGAACTGGCAGTTGAGATAAATTGCTAGGGGAAGGAGGGGCCTATATCATCAACAAGGATACATGCATACTCAACGTTTGAATACCTAACCCTGAATTGTACACCATATCTTTAAAATAAAAATAAAAACAAAAAAGAAAACATGTTTTTTCGGGTTTTTTTACATCAATAATTTCAATTTAAAAAAATGAATTGGTGCCAATATATCAGATGACTCAGTATATGAAAAAATTTTACATATTT
>NW_007186016.1:0-3555 GCF_000164805.1 Carlito syrichta
TAACTAGCTAAATTAACCAGCTACCAGCTGGTTAGCCAACTGACATAACTAGCTCGCTACCTAGCTAGCCAACTGGCTAGCCAGCTTACTTAACTAGCTGACTTAACTAGCTAGCTACCTAGCCAGCCAGCTGACTTAAATAGTTAGATAACTAGCTAGTTACGTAGATAGCCAGCTGACTTAAATAGTTAGCTGGCAGCTAGCTAGCTGACTTAATCAGTTAGCTAACTAGTTAGCTTACTCATTATCTAATGCGCTAGCTAGGTGACTTAATTATGTTACTTAACTTGTTAGCTCTTGAGCTAGCTAGCTGACACAACCAGCTAACTTAAATTGTTAACTAGCTAGGTAGCTAGCTGACTCATCCAGCTGACTCAACTCGTTAGCTAACTAGCTAGCTAGCCTACTCAATCAGATGAATCAACCCGTTTCCTATCTTCCTAGCCAGTTGACTGAACTAATGACTTAATTCATTAGTTAAATACCTAACTACCTGACTCAACCTACTAACGTAACCCATTAGTTAACTACCTAATTACCTGTCTTAAAGCTGACAAAATTAGAAAACTGACGTAAGTACCTGACTTAACTTGCAGACTTAACTTGTTAGTTAGCTAACTTTATGTTAATTAAATAGTTAGCTAACTATTTAATTAGCTGAGTAACTAGCTGACTTAATTAGCTAACTAGTCATGAAGCAGACTTAAGTAGCTGACTAAAATAGTTAACTAACAAGTGAGCCAGCTGATTCAGCTAACTGACTTAGCTAGCTAGATGGCTAACTAGCTGACTTAGCTAACTGACATAACTAGTTGGCTAAAGAGATAGCTAACTGACTTAACAAGTTGTTTAACAAGATAGCTAACTGTTTTAACGAGTTGGTAAACGATATAACAGGCTGACTTAACTTATTGGTTAAGGAGTTAGCTAGGTAACTTAACTTGTTGGCTGATGAGTCAGCTTACTAGTTAGCTGGTTTAATACATTGGCTGAGTACTCGGCCGACTTCTTTGCTGCCATAAAAAGTTGGTCGAATAGTCGGCCGATTGTTTAGCTTAGGTAACAAGTTGACTGACAAGTGGCCCACTAGTTAGCTAGGTTAACTAGTTGGCTGACTAATTTGCTGGCCTAACTAGTCATCCAGGTAGTTAGCTGATCTAACTAGTCGACCAACTTGTTAGCTGACATAAATTGTCAACTGACAAGTTGGCCCACTAGCAGGCCAATTGGTTAGCTAACTTAACTAGTTGGATAGCTAGTAGGCTGACCAGTAAGCTGACTTAACTAGTCAGCTGGCGAGTGAGCCAACAGGTTAGCTGACTTAACTAGTCGACCAGCGAGTGAGCCGGCTTGTCAGCTGAATTAACTAGTTCACTGGTGAGTGAGATGATTGGTCAACTCACTTAACTTGTCCACCGATAGGTGAGACGACGAGTCAGACGATTTAACTAGTCAGTCTGTGTATGAGATGACTGGTCAGCTGAATTTAGTAGGTTGGCAAGTGAGTCAACTGGTCAGACTTAACTAGTAGGCTGGTGAGTGAGCCGACCAGTGAACTGACTAAACTAGACAGCCAGCGAGTGAGCCGACATGTGAGCTGCCTTAAATATTTGGCTGGTGAGTGAGCCGACCTTTAAGCTGACTTAACCAGTTGGCTGGTGGGCAAGTCGACTAGTTTACTGACCTATTGGCCTGCAAGTGAGTTGACAAGCTATTTGACCTGTTGACTGGCAAGTGAGCCGACTAGTTTGCTGACCAGTTGGCAGGCAAGTGTGCCGAATATTTGCTGACCTGATGGAGAGCAAGCTTACCCACTAGTTAGCTGACCAACTAGTTGAGTTGCTAGCTGACTAGTTAGCCAAGTAACTAGCTGGTATGCTAGCTGACTTAACTAGCTAGCTGACTAGCTAACTGGCTATCTAGCTGAAATAACTTGCTAGCAAACAAGCTATCTAGCTGTCTAGCAAGGTGACTAAACTAGGTACCTAACTAGCTAGTTAGCTGGCTAGCTGACTTAATTATCTAGCTCACTAGCTAGCTGACTAGATAGCTGACTTATCTAGCTATTTGACAAGCAGCCTAACTAGCTAACTGACTAAACTAGATAACTGAATAGTTAGCTGATATGCTAGCTGAATTAACTAGCGAACTGGCTAGCTAGCTCACTTAACTAGCTGACTAGATAGTTTCCTGACAAGCTTTCTAGCCAGATGACTTAACTATCTAGCTAACTTGATAGCTAGGCAGTTAGTCAGCTGCCCTAACTAGCTAGCTATCTGGTTGGCTAGCTGGCTAGGAAGCCCAGCTAGCTAGCTAGCAGACTGCCACCTGGCTAGCCAGCTGGCTTAAATAGCTGGCCATCTGACTGAACAGTGGGAGAGAAAGCTGACTTAACTAGTCAGTCACCCTGTTGTTCTACTGCCTAGAGAGCTGGCTTAATTATCTGGCCACCTACCTGACCAGCCTGTTAACCAGCTGTCTGAACATGCCAGCCACCTTGCTAGCCAGCTGGCTAACCAGCTGACTTAACTAGCTATCTTAATTTGATAGCCATACAGCTAGACAGCTAGCTGAGATTCTAGGTGACAAGTTAGCTAAGTAACTAGCTGATTTGCTAGCTGACTTAACTAGCTAGCTGGCTATCTAGCTGACATAACTTGATACCAAACAAGATATCTAGCTGTCTAGCTAGCAGACTTAATTAGCTAGATAACTGGCTAGTTAGCTGGATAGCTGACAACTATATTGTTGACCAGCTAGATAGCTGAATAGCAAGCTGAATAGCTAGCTGGCATAACTAGCTAGCTGAATAGCTAGCTGACTTGCTAGCTGATTTAGCTAGCTAGCTGGATTGCTAGCTGACTTAAGTAGCTGACTAGCAAGTTGGTTGGATATCTGACTAGCCAGCTGACTTAACTAGCTACATTGCTAACCATCTGGCTTTACTTACTAGCTACCTGACTGTCTAGCTGGCTAGGGAGCCAGCTAGCCAGCTAGCGGGCAGGCCAGCTGGCTAGGCAGCCACCTTAATTAGGCAGCCTGCTGGTTATACAGTTGGATAGCAAGTCAGCTTAACTAGGCGGGCACTCTGCTGGTCGGCTGGCTAGCCAGCCAGCTTAACTAGCCAGCCACCTAGCTAGCAAGCTGACTTACTAGCTGACTTAACTAGCAGACTTAACTAGATAGCCATCCGGATAGCCAGCTTGCTTGACTAGCTAGCCACCTAGCTAGCCAGTTGTCTAGCCAGCTCACTTAACTCGCTGACTTATCTAGGTAGCCAACCAGCTAACCAGCTGACTCAATTAGCTAGCTATCTAACTAGGCAGTTGGCCAGGCAGCTGACATAACTAGCTAATTTAACCAGGTTGCCAGCTGTCTAGTCAGCTGACTAAAGTAGAGAGTAGCCAAGCTAGCCAGTTGGCTAGCCACTTGAATAAATTAGCTGACTTAACCAGCTAGCCAGCTCATTAGCCAGCTGACTCAACTAGCTGACATTACAATTTAGCCAGCTAACTAGCGAGCTGATATAACTAGCTGACAACACTAGCTAGCCTG
>NW_007186017.1:0-732 GCF_000164805.1 Carlito syrichta
GCTGACTTAACTAGTCAGCTGGCGAGTGAGCCAACAGGTTAGCTGACTTAACTAGTCGACCAGCGAGTGAGCCGGCTTGTCAGCTGAATTAACTAGTTCACTGGTGAGTGAGATGATTGGTCAACTCACTTAACTTGTCCACCGATAGGTGAGACGACGAGTCAGACGATTTAACTAGTCAGTCTGTGTATGAGATGACTGGTCAGCTGAATTTAGTAGGTTGGCAAGTGAGTCAACTGGTCAGACTTAACTAGTAGGCTGGTGAGTGAGCCGACCAGTGAACTGACTAAACTAGTCAGCCAGCGAGTGAGCCGACACGTGAGCTGCCTTAAATATTTGGCTGATGAGTGAGTCGACCTTTAAGCTGACTTAAGCAGTTGGCTGGCGGGCAAGTCGACTAGTTTACTGACCTATTGGCCTGCGAGCGAGTTGACAAATTATTTGACCTGTTGACTGGCAAGTGAGCCGACTAGTTTGCTGACCAGTTGGCAGGCAAGTGTGCCGAATATTTGCTGACCTGATGGAGAGCAAGCTTACCCACTAGTTAACTGACCAACTAGTAGAGTTGCTAGCTGACTAGTTAGTCAAGTAACTAGCTGGTATGCTAGCTGACTTAACTAGATAGCTGACTAGCTAACTGGCTATCTAGCTGAAATAACTTGCTAGCAAACAAGCTATCTAGCTGTCTAGCAAGGTGACTAAACTAGGTACCTAACTAGCTAGTTAACTGGC
>NW_007186018.1:0-630 GCF_000164805.1 Carlito syrichta
TAGCCAGCTTCCTAGTTGGGTAGCTAGCTATATAAGTCAGCAGGCTAGCCAACTGGATAGTTAGGTAGCTAGGTTAAGTCAGCTGGCAAGCCAGCAGGATACATAGGTAGCTAGCTTTTACGTCAGCTGGCTAGCCATCTGGATAGCTAAGGATGTCAGTTAGTTAAGTAAGCTGGTTAGCCAGCTGGCTAACTAGTTAAATCAGGTAGTTGATTCAGCTGCCTAACCAGCTGGCTAGTTGGTTAAGTAAGCTAGTAAATTCAAGTGCCTAGCCAACTGGCTAGTTAGGTAGCTACAAAAGTAAATCAGCTGTATAACCATCTGTCTAGCTGGTTAATTCAACTATTTAAGTCAGCTGGCTAGCCACCTTGTGAGGCAGATAGCTAGCTAATTATGCCATCTGGCTAGCCGGCTGGCTAGCTAGTTAATTCAGCGTGTTATATAGCCTGGCTTACTGGCTGACTAGCTAGGTGGCTATCTAGTTAAGCCAGCTGTCTAGCCAGATGGCTATCTACTGAAGTCAACTAGCTAAGATAGCTGCTTAGCCAGTTGGCTAGTTAGGTCGCTGGCAAGTAAAGCCAGCTGGTTAGCAGGCTGGTCAGGCAAGTGGCCAGTTAGTTCAGCCGCTGA
>NW_007186019.1:0-849 GCF_000164805.1 Carlito syrichta
GTTTAAATAAAAATATGAAAAGACAGAAGAGTAGATGGATAGGTGGATGGATGATTCATAAACTGACAGAGAGATATACAGTGCAGCTAGTCTGGAACAGCAGGGATTGTTGTCTGAAACTGAATATTCCATGATTCCTAGAAGTATAAATGTTCCTGTGGTAGTTTAAAAACATGTCGTGAAATTGTTTAATTTTTAAATTTTTGTTAATAATACATCTAATCTCTGGTCTAATGTTCTAATTGCTATATTTTGTTAACAGTACATCTTACCACTGGCCAATTGTCCTAATTACTAAATTAAATACTTGAATTTTGGCAAGTAATATAATTTCTAATACTCCACTCTAAAATAGAATGAGTTAATTTTAAAACATAAAAATGAATGATTCTAAATATTTTAGAAAAATAATAATCTTCATGAAAATGTGCTTTTTCAAAATTGTAGATCATTCCATTAAACCAAATGTCTTCATCAAAAAAAAAAAAAAACATGTCGTGGCATTTAATAATGCAATCTCTCTACTATTGCTTATTTTATAAGCCAATCATTATTTTAAGTTTCATTATTATTTTTTCAGAAAGACTTTTATTTTTCAAGTGATTGACCTACACACAAAAAAATCTACTGTCAATTATATTGCATGATTGCCTTTTTAGTCCTCTGTGTGTATTCATATGTGTATGTATGTGTGTATATGTGTAGATATATTTTTATATATATGTTTATATATATAATAGTGTATTACTCCAGGCGTTGCAATTCATTTCCAGAATTTTGTTGCCAGCCTGAATTTTAACATTCCATGATGAACTATGTAATTAGTCTTCCAACATACTGGATTTTAAA
>NW_007186020.1:0-472 GCF_000164805.1 Carlito syrichta
CTCTCCATTCCATTCCTGTCCATTCAAATCCATTCCAATCATTTACAGTCCATTCTATTTCATTCCATTTGATTCGCTTAGATTCGATTTCATTCCATTCCATTTCTTTCCACTCCATTCCATTCCATTCCTCTCAGATCATTCCTTTCCTCTCCATTCCATTCCTCTCCATTTCATTCTATTCCTCTCCATATCATTCCATTCCTTTCAATCCATTCCATACGATCCCCCACCACCCTATTATATTCCTATCAATTCCATTCCATTCCATTCCATTCCATTCCTCTCCATTCCATCCAATTTCGCTAAATTCGATTCCATTCCATTCCATTCCATTCCTCTCCATTCCATTCCTCTCCCATACGTTTCATACCAACCCATTTATCCATTCCATTTCCTTCCATTCAAATCTATACAATTCCTCTCCATTCCAATCCATTCCATTCAATTCCTCTCCATTCCATTCCTCTCC
>NW_007186021.1:0-683 GCF_000164805.1 Carlito syrichta
ATACAATTCCTCTCCATTCCAATCCATTCCATTCAATTCCTCTCCATTCCATTCCTCTCCCTTACATTTCATACTAATCTATTTATCCATTCCATTCCCTTCCATTCAAATCCATACAATTCCTCTCCATTCCAATCCATTCCATTCAATTCCTCTCCATTCCATTCCAAACCATCCTTTACTCTCCATTCCATTCCTCTCTAGTCCACTCCATTCAACTCCATTTCACTCCTTTCAATTCCATTCCGTTCTATTCCATTCAATTCCATTCAACCCATTCCATTCCTCTCCATTTCACCCCATTCCATTCCATTCATATGCATTCCATTCCATTCCACTCCTTTCCATTCCATTCCACACCATTCCATTCCATTCCACTCCATTCCATTCCTCGCCATTCCCTTCCGTTCCATTCCATTCCATTGCTTTGCATTCCATTCCATTCCTCTCCATTCCATTCTATTTAACCCCAATCCATTCCTCTCCATTCCACTTCCACTCCTTTCCATTCCTATCCGTTTCATTAAATTTTTCACCATTCCATTCCACTCCATTCCATACCATTCCACTCCATTCCTTTCCTCTCAATTCAATTCCTCTCTTTTCAGTTCCTCCCTATAACATTCCCTTCCACTCATTTCTATTCCATTTCTCTACTTTCCATTCCTCTCCATTCCATTCCA
>NW_007186022.1:0-5012 GCF_000164805.1 Carlito syrichta
ATGACTCTGTATGATTGGCACATACTCGCCAAGAGCTGCCTATTGGGAGGGAACTTTTTGCTGTGGAAAACTGAATTTGAGGATCAGGTTAAACAACAGGTTGCTCGAAATAAGCAGAGCAGGATCAGCGAGGTGAAATTTCCTTTGCCATGCTTACAGGATCTGGAGACTATGATTCTGTAGATGCTCAGATGTATATGCCCAAGGAGGCTCTGTTGCAAGCCAACTCCTGTGCAAGCAGGGCTTGGAGAGCTTTCCTTGCCAATACAACTCAAACTGTTTCCCTAGGAGAGGTTAGGCAAAAGTCTGATTAGAATTATGAGGATTTTGTCTCCGGATTAATTATGGCAGTTAACAGAGTAATTACTAATGAGGCAAATATTTTAATAAGACATTGGCTTTCAAAAATGCTAATAATACTGGTCAGGCTTTAATGAGACCAATAAGGAAAACCGGGCAATTAACTGACTATATCAGACAGTGCGCAGATGTCAACCTGACCTTTATTCAAGGAGTGACTATAGCCATGGCCTTGAAAGGAGAAAACTATACACAGTTTTCCCAAGGAGTGCAGATTGGGAGTGACGGACCAAAAAACACTGTCCTCACCTGTTATAATTGTGGGCAGCCTGGTCATATTAGAAGAAATTTCCCAGCTAAACAGGAGCCACAAAGAGCCCTAGTGCCACTGCCTAATGGGGGTCCTTAACCTAAAACCATGTGTCCCAGATGTCAGAAAGGCTTTCACTGGGTCAAGGACTGCAAATCTAAATTTCATAAAAATGGCACTCCATTAACTGAACAGCAATCCGTGGTGTCGAATTCGGGAAACAGGTCAAGGGGCCTGCCTTGGCTCCAGACAACAAGAGGGGTAGCCTCCACCTTGAGCCCATTCATTCCCTGTGTTCCATCTCAGAGCTCAACAGATCCACCCCAGTGAGTGCAGGACTGGACCTCTGTTCCCCCACCACAGCAATATTAACTCCCGATATTTCAGTCACTCTGATTCCTACAGGAGTCAAAGACCCTCTTCCTGATGGAATAGTAGGCATTATTTTAGGAAGAAGTTCATTGTCTCTCCAAGGAGTTTCCATCATTCGTAGAGGAATAGACTCTGATTATACAGGATAAATTCAAGTACTTGTGCCCCCCCCACCAAAACTGTACAGCTTAATAAAGACCAGAGAACAGCACAATTGCTACTTTTTCCTTATCATAAAATGGGAAAGTCTTTGACTGACAAGCCCAGAGGAGCCTCTGGCTTTGGAACAAGTGATTTTGCTTTTTGGATTCAGGAAGTTACTGCTACCAGGACCTTAAAAGGTTTTTTTATCCAAGGAGTTAAAATTAGAGACTTGCTGGATACTGGGGCAGATGTTTCTTGCATTGCTGGGAAAGATCGTCCTTTCTTGTGGATGACACAGACTGCCTCCTCAGGGCTTATTGGTGTTGGTAGGGCACCTTCCATGGCCAAAAGCTTACAGATTTTGAATTGGACAGTTAAGGACTTTCTGTCCTTAAGTCATTCCCTCTATCCCTATCAAACTCTGGAGATGAGACATTCTTGTTCAGATGGGTATGCTTTTGTGTAGCCTGGATGACAAAGTGTCAGTGCAAATGTTGCAAAAGAAAGATAATCACTCTAAGGGTCTGGGAAAGGATGAACAAGGAAAGAAAGAACCTATTCAGGTTGCAGAGAGGAAGGTCTGGACTGGCATCCGCTATCCAAATTTATCCTAGGGGCCATTATTCTTAAAGCTGCTGACCCTATTATCTGGAAAGATAATGAACCGGTTTGGATGGAGCAATGGCCTATGCCCTCAGACAAACTTAAGGCAGCAAAGGATTTAGTACAGCAGCATATAGAATCTGGCCATATAGAGTCTGCCATTAGCGCTTGGAATACTCCTATATTTGTTATAAAGTAAAAATCTGGCAAGTGGTAACTGCTACAAGATCTGAGAACTATTAATGCCATTATGGAAGCTATGGGTGTGCTGCAGCCTGGGCTGCCATCTCCGGTTGCCATCCCTGCAAACTTTAACATTATAGTAATTGATTTGCAGGAGTGTTTTTTCACCATACCATTGAGTCCTGAGGACTGCAAGAGGTTTGCATTTCGTCTTCCCTCTGAAAATCTTAAACAGCCCTACCAGAGGTTTCAGTGGAAAGTTCTGTCACAAAGCATGACAAATAGCCCCACCTTGTGTCAAAAATATGTTGATGCTGCTTTACAAGGTATTAGACATCAATACCCTGACATTTACCTGGTACATTATATGGATGATATTTTACTAGCCCATCAAAATCGTGCTCTCTTGCATGACATTTTAAATGAAATGGTGACTGCCTTAACAGACTGTGGTTTAAAGATTTCCCCACAAAAAATTCAAACTAATCCACCTTTTACTTATCTCGGTCGAGTGTTAAACACTCAGTGAGTCAGCAGCCTTTGCAGTTAAGAAAAAATCATTTAGTAATGTTAAACGATTTTCAAAAACTATTAGGGGGTATTAATTGGCTAAGACCTTACTTGCGTATAACTACCACAGACTTAAAACCTCTTTTTCCACATATTACAGGGGGGCTACTCCCCCACTTCTAAAAGATCCTTACCACCAGAAGCTACAAGAGCTTTGACTCTCGTAGAAGAGGTTATTGAATCCCAGAAAGTAAACAGAATAGACTATAGCCTGTCAGGGGAATTGATTGTCTTAGCTACTTGACATACTCCAACAGGATATTTGTGGCAAAAAGGACTGATAGAATGGCTACATTTGTCAGTTTCTTCTAAAAAGGTTTTGGTGGAGACGGGAACAAGATGGTGACGGCATAGATGAACTTGTGAGATTCTCCGAACGTGAGTTCCTAAAAAGACTCTTACTTCTCTTCCCCCATCCCCCATCCCACCACCAGCCATGCTTGTGCGAGGCCTGGGGACCTTCGGTCCTATGCAGGGCCAGATATTGCGGCCCCTTGCTGCTGCTGTTTTACTGTGTGCAAGGGAGTCTCGGATCCCAGCCCCCTCCCAGCTCCCTCCCTGGCTACATCGTCTCCAGCCCAGCACCCAGCACCAAGCCGCCTGTCACTCAGGGAGACTCTGGTCACCCACTCCTCAGAGACACTGGTCCCATTCCTGGCTGAAGTACCCTGTCGGGGGCCCATGGTCACTTTGCTGCTGACCACCTGCCCTTAGGAGCTTTGGAGCTCTGGAATTCCTGGCCCACCCTGGCTGAGGCACTCAGCACAAGACCCCAAGCTGGGGAACCCAGACAAGTGGAGAAAAACAGATCTGCATAAACTGCCTCACCATTCTCCAGGCAGAGACTTTCATTGCCCCACCCACCAATCAACAAACTTTACCTCAGTTCGTAAGGCAACGGTGCAAAACAGGAGATAAAGCCCCATCCCTATGCTGCAATGAAAAACAAAGGGGAGAGGCCGGAATTGGAGGTCAGAGTAGTGACTTTAGTCTGATCGCTTATTTTGACTTATGATTTTATCATTGTAACTGTTGGTTTTGATCACGTTTGTTGTTTTTCTTCTGACTTACACTGTTTCTTGATTTTATTGGACTGTCTCTGTGTAGCTATCAGTACTCTTTAAGGAATCTTTCTTACATGTCTTTCTTCAGTTCTTCCTGGCCTTGTGTCTCTTTCTCACCTGATAGTTGGTATGTATATCTGTTTTCGCTCTCACTCTTCTCTCTTTCTAACTCCCTATTGACCACCCCTTCCTCCATTATTTTCCTCTTTTATACCTCCTTTTTAATCTGGAGACCAAGATACATACTGCTGAATGGACACATTGTAAGGCAGAGGGAAATAGGTTCCAGTGTGCTCATAAACCTGTTTGTGAATACTACAATCAGTATATACATTCTGAACCACAGCTTCCCTCTCAATTAAACCACAAAACTGAAAAAGGACAGATTGCAGCCTATGCTCCAACCTGAAAAGTGAACAAAGCCAGAAGACCCTCAGAAGGAAGAACAGGATATTGCAGAAGAGAAATAAAAGCAACCCCACCTTCCCTCAAAACAGAATTAAAGAAGGGGAGGGAAAAGGGGAGAGAGAGAGAAATCTACACAAATGAAGAAAAACCAAAAGAAGAGTATGGGTCTCTCCCAGACCCCTGGGAGAGCAGACACTGAGACAACTGACTTTGGAATGCAAACAATGAAGAGACGCCAGAATGAAGGGTCTCAAACTAAAAATGTAGTTATCAAGACAATAATGGAGAGATTAAAAAGAATTGAGGAGACACAAGAAGAAACTAGGAAGGAGCTGATATCCGAGATAACAGTAATAAAGAATACTGTGAATGAAATAAATACCAAACTGATAAGCATGGAAAGCAGAATGACCCAAGCAGAAGAAAGAATCTCAGAGCTTGAAGACAAAATAAAAAAATAACCCTAATTCTTTAAAACTCAGAAAATAAACTCAAAAAGACAGAACAAAACCTTCAAGAGATGAGCGATTACCTCAAGAAGCCTAACCTAAGAGTAATTGGCCTTCCTGAAGCAGAAAGAGAGACAGAGACAACACTGGAACAAACTTTCCATGAGATCATTCAAGAAAACTTTCCTTATTTAATCAATGATGCAAAAATTCAAACAAAAGAGACTCAGAGAACCCCCGCAAGACAACAAATGAGAAGACCAACTCCTAGACACATAATAACTCACCTAAACAAAGTAGGCATAAAAGAAAAAATCTTAAAGGCAGCAAGAGAAAAAGGCCAGATCACCTACCATGGAAGACCAATCAGAATAGCAGCAGATGTATCTACAGAAACCCTGCAGGCTAAGAGAGCTGGGAGCCCTATCTTCAAAGTCCTAAAAGATAAACAATTTCAACCAAGAATACCCTACCCGGCCAAGCTAAGCTTCATCAGTGAGGCATAATTAAAATCTTTCTCAGAAATACAATCCCTAAGAGCTTATGCTGCCACCAAACCATTTCTACATGAAACACTTAAGAAAGTACTAACCACAGAAGAAAAGGAAG
>NW_007186023.1:0-419 GCF_000164805.1 Carlito syrichta
CTTAACTAACTGAAATATCTAGCTACCCAACTGTCTAGCCATCTGAATTAACTAGCTTTTCAATTAGCTAGCGAGCTGGCTAACCAACTGACTTAACTAGGTAACTTAGCTATCTAGACAGCTGGCTAGACAGCTGACTTAAATAGATAGCTACCATGATATGCAGTTGGCCAGCCAGTTGACTTACTAAATGACTTAACTCGCTAGCCAGCGGAATTATCTAGCTGATTTAACTAGCTAGCTACCTAGCTATCCAGCTGACTTAACTAGCTGACTTATCTAGATATCAAGATAGCTAGCCAGCTGGGTGGACAGCTGAGTTAACTAGCTGATTTAACCAGTTAGCCAGCTGGCTAGCAAGATGACTTAACTAGCTGACTTAATTAGCTGACCAGCTGGCTTGCCAACTGAATTAACTA
>NW_007186024.1:0-660 GCF_000164805.1 Carlito syrichta
CCATTCCATCAAAACTATTCCATTCTATTCCAATAATTTCCATTCCATTCCATTCCATTATACTGCACACCATTTCATTCCACTTCATTCCATCCCATTCTATGCCTTTCCTCTCCATTCCATTCCATTTCATTCAGTTCCTCTTCATTACACATCATTCCATTGCAATCCATTCCATTCCATTCCATTCCTCTCCATTCGTCTGCATTCCTTTCCTCTCTTTCCATCTCCATTCCATTCCTTACCATTCCATTGTATTCATCTCTATTTCCATTCATCTACATTCCATTCCATTCCTCTCCTTTCCATTCCACTCCTCTCCATTCCATTCCATTCCTTTCATGTCCATTCCATTCCATTCCACTCCATTCCGTTTCTTTCCATTCCATTACAATCCTTTTCATTCTTTCCATTCCATTCCATACCACTCCACCACAATCCATTCCACTTCATTCCATCTCATTCTATGCCGTTCCTCTCCATTCCATTCCATTCCTCTCCACGCCTCCCCATTCCAATCTATTCAATTCTATTCCATTCCATTCCATTCCTCTCCATTCCATACCATTCCTCTCCATTCAATTCCAATCTATTCCGATTCTCTGCATTCCATTCCATTTCTCTGCATTCCACTCCATTCCATTCCAATCCATTCCATTC
>NW_007186025.1:0-416 GCF_000164805.1 Carlito syrichta
TAAAGACAGAGAGGCCTCACTGTCCCTGCTTCATTACACAGAAGAGCAAGGGCAGACATCAAGGGGAGCTGGGAATGGAATTCTGCACATGCATGCGCTGAATACCACACACGTCCTTCCGGAATCTGGATATTTAAGCAAGATCACAAGGGGCCTTCAAGGTCACTGCCAAAGATGGTGCAATGATGTGGTGAACACAGAAGTTATGGTATCTATGCTATAAACACCAGCATCAAGAAATTAAAAGACACACCATGCAGGGGGAAAGTTTTTGCAAATATGTGTCTGAGAAGGGACTTGTATCCAGAATATATAGATAACTCTCACACCTCAACAGTAAAAAGATAAACCACCCAGCGGGTTCGAGACCCGCCTGGGCAGCGAGACCTCATCTCTACAATAAATCAAAAAATCAG
>NW_007186027.1:0-408 GCF_000164805.1 Carlito syrichta
CAAAGTTAATTTACGCCCAGTGACTGTGTAAACTTAGCTTATCTGGCATTCCACTCTGCCAGTTTAGCCATTTCCCGTCAATCACAGGCAACTGAGCTCGAGCCCACCAAAACCAAAAACACACCAATCAATCTCAAGCGCCTCTGTCACTTGACATCACCGTGGACCTGATTGGGGACTAATTATGCAAGGTCCGCGGACTTCGGTTTCTACATCATGACCTCTTCTGATTGGTTAATGTTGTAAGCCTAGGAAAAACCAGTCACGCCCAACCCCTCCCTCTGTAATTGTGCATAAAAACTGCTTGCTATACTGGATCGGGACTCTCAAGCTCGAGTAACTGCATCGGTTTCGGTTTGTGAGCCCAGACTCGAGCCTGAATAAAGACCCTCATGTGTTTGCATCGGA
>NW_007186028.1:0-1383 GCF_000164805.1 Carlito syrichta
AAATTTCTGGACTCAAGTGATCCTGCCACTTTTGCCTCCCAAATTGCTGGAATTACAAGCATAAGCCACCACACAGAGCCAAATTTTCTATTTCTTTATGATTGACTCTTGATAAATTATATGTGTCTAAGAATTTATTCACTTCTAGGTTATCCAATTTCTCATATAATTTCTGATAGTAGTCCCTTATGATCTTTTTTATTCCTGTGGTATCAATTGTATTCCTCTTTCATTTCTGATTATATTTATTTGGGTGTTATCTCTATTTTCTTATTGAGGCTAGCTAAATGCAGATTTTGATTATCTCTTTAAAACACCAACACTCAGTTGCATTAATCTTTTTTATTGTTTCTCTAGTCCCTGTTTCATTTATTTCTGGTACTTACTATTTTCTTTCAACTACCAACTTTTGGTTTAGTTTATTCTTCTTTTTACATAGTTCTTTCTACATAGTTCTTTGATGTATAACTTTAGATTATTTGAGATCTTTCATCTTTTTTGATGTAGGCACTTATTGCTATATACTTTACTTAGAAATGTTTTTGCATTAGATGTAGTCTGTTTGCCTATTTTCATTTGTCTCAATTTCCACTTATTTGTGAGTTTTCCAAGATTTCTTCTACTGTTGATTGCAAGTGTTATGCCATTTTGGTCAGATAAAATGCTTAATATAATTGTTACCTTCTTAAATTTTTTAAGACTTGTTTTGTGGTCTAATACATATGATCTATCCTGGAGAATGTTCTATGTGCACATGAGAAGAATGCATACTGCTTCTTTCTGTATGTGTCTGTTAGGTCTATTTAATCTACAGTGTAGTTTAAATAAAATGTTTCATTATTTATTTCTTATCTAGATAATCTGTCCATTGCTGAAAGTGGAATATTACCATTCTATTATTGTCTATTTCTCCTTTCAGATCTATTAATATTTACTTTAGACAGGCATGGTAGCTCATGCCTGTTATCCTAGCATTTTGGGAACCTGAGACAAGAAGATGGCTTGAGCCCAGGAGTTTAAGACCAGTTTACACAATATAGCAAGACCTCATTTCTACAAAAAAAATGAAAAAATTAGCAAAGTGTGGTAGTCCAAGCTACTCTTTAGGTTGAGACAGAAGGAGCCCAGGAAGTCAAGGCTGCAGTGAGCCATAATTTTGTCATTGCATTCCAGCATGGGTGTCAAAGTGAAACTCAGTCTCAAAAAACAAAACAAAACAAACAAACAAATTTTATACATTTAGGTGTCCCAATGCCCTCAACATTAGAATTTGCAAGTGCTACAGTCTCTTAATGAACTCACCCTTTACTATTAAATAATGACTTGTGTGTGTTTGTTTTGGTTTTTTTTTTACAACTTTTAGCCTCAAGTCTGTTTTATCTG
>NW_007186029.1:0-348 GCF_000164805.1 Carlito syrichta
TAGACAGATTGATAACTATTGACTTAACTAGCTGACATAACTAGGTAGCTAGCTTGCTAGCCAGCTGACATAGCTAGTTATCTACCTACATCAGCCAGTGGCTTTCTGCTGACTTAACTACCTTGGTACCTAGCTAACCAGCTGCATAGTGAGCTTACTTAACTAGGCTATTTAACTAGCTAACCAATAGGCTAGCCAGCTGACTTGACAAGCTGGCTACCCTGCTATGCAGCTGGCTAGCCAACTGACATGACTACCTGATTTAACAACCTAGCAAGTTGGCTAGACAGCTGACTTAACTAGCTAGCTTCCTACCTAGTCAGCTGTCTAGCCAGATGACTTAACTAG
>NW_007186030.1:0-372 GCF_000164805.1 Carlito syrichta
GCTGCCCATGGGTCAGACGTGGAGTTGGCCTGGGGCAGGGTTTGGTCGGCGTGCTCTCGTAGGCGGTGTCTGAGGAGTGAGAGGTAGGGCAGGTAGGAGGCTAGTGGCGGAGGAGTTGTAGGAAGGCCGGTGTTAATGAGAAAAGGCCTACCATACATCAATTCAAACAGGCTAAGGCCGACCGGCTCCCGGAGAGCCGCATGCACCCTAGTGAGGGCAACAGGGAGCAGAGCGGGCCAGGAAAGTTTTTACCTCCAGGGAGTTTGGTTAGTTGGTCCTTCAGGAGGCTGTTTGCCCATTCCACCTTACCCAAGGACTGAGGGCGGTAGGGGATGTGAAGTTTCCAGACGATGTTGAGGGCTTTGGCCACCA
>NW_007186031.1:0-1148 GCF_000164805.1 Carlito syrichta
GGAGGAGTTGTAGGAAGGCCGGTGTTAATGAGAAAAGGCCTACCATACATCAATTCAAACAGGCTAAGGCCGACCGGCTCCCGGAGAGCCGCATGCACCCTAGTGAGGGCAACAGGGAGCAGAGCGGGCCAGGAAAGTTTTTACCTCCAGGGAGTTTGGTTAGTTGGTCCTTCAGGAGGCTGTTTGCCCATTCCACCTTACCCAAGGACTGAGGGTGGCAGGGGATGTGAAGTTTCCAGACTATGTTGAGGGTTCCGGCCACCAGCTGAGTAATTTTGGAAATGAATGCTGGGCCGTTGTCTGACTGGATGGACGTTGGGAGGCCGAAGCGGGGGATGATGTGCTCCACCAAGGTTGCAGCCACCACTGAGGCTGTCTCCCGGCTCATGGGAAAGGCCTCGATACAACCTGAAAAGGTATCTACCATTACTAGTAGGTATCGGTACTTTTTGTGTGTTGGCATATGAGTGAAGTCCACCTGCCAGTCCTGTCCAGGGAGACATCTTCGCAGCTGGTGGGCCACCATCCGGTGCCGGAGGGCTCCTTGAGAGGAAACAGTAGGTATGATATTATTATCCTCCTTTCTACTCTGTAATTATATGATTCTAAGAAAAAGGATCCAAAATAGCATCACAAGTTATAGTTAAGACCAAGCAGGAAAAGATAAGCAGCATAGATAAAGGCACCTCTGAAAAGCTACTGTTAAGTTAAGAGATTCCCAGATAGCCGGGCTCGGTGGCTCAGCCTGTAATCCCACGCCTTTGGGAGGCTGAGGTGAGTGGATTGCCTGAGCCCGCGGGTTCGAGACACGCCTGGGCAACTTGGCGAGACCTCATCTCTACAATAAACAAAAAAATCAGCCGGGCGTGATAGCGCGCCTGTAGTTCCAGCTACTTGGAAGGCTGAGGCAGAAGGATCACCAGAGCCCAGCAGGTCAAGGCTGCGGTGGCCAGGAGCGGCCACTGCACTCCAGTTTGGGTGACAGAGTGAGACTCCAACTCAAAAAAAAAAAAAAAGAGATTCCCAGACCTCTCTATACCCAATTATGTTGGAAAAGATCAATTAACTCTGACTTGCAGGACCAGACCTGGATCTTCTGCAGATATATCTAGAACTGTGCAGATCATTCTAGTTCACGTCCATATCTC
>NW_007186032.1:0-492 GCF_000164805.1 Carlito syrichta
CAGGCCACTGCACTCCAGTTTGGGTGACCGAGTGAGACTCCAACCCCAAAAAATAAGAGTAAAATTGTGGAGAAAACATAAGCATTATGCATTGCTGGTGGGATGGGCAAGTTCTTAAAATTGAACTTTTAGATGTTAAATGGCCATTTAACAATTTTTGTCAGAGTAAAAATGTGATCAAGCAGACTTTTTCCAAAATATTTGCAAATTGATTCAAAATCTTATGGTCTCACAGATATCTTCAAGAAAATTCTCAAAAAGCTTTATTAAATAACTTTCTTTTCCACTCCCTGAATAAAACTGTAAAATGGTTTTATAGAGTATGTGTTGTAGGTAAAATTTCCCACATAATTATAGTATATACACATTTCTATCATTTATTTATTCAATAGGCTAACCCCATATTCTAAGAAAGGATTCAATCTCATAATACTCATCACTGCCTCAGGCCCAGCATACCTACTTTCTCCCTCAGGGTTTCTGACACTCTCA
>NW_007186033.1:0-1039 GCF_000164805.1 Carlito syrichta
CATCCTGTTTTATTTTGAATGCTACTCTTTTCTGGTTTAGAAACTGGTCTGCCTACCGCATTTTCATAGTAAAATACAATACATGGTGAATTGATGTATAAATATCAGGGCTGGGCACAATGGCGCAAGTCTGTAATCCCAGCACTTTGGGAGGCTGAGGCAAGAAGATTGCCTGAGCTCACGGTTTCGAGACCAATCTGGGCAACTTGGTGAGACCTTGTCTCTACAATAAATCAAATAATTAGCCAGGCATGGTGGCACCTGCCTGTAGTTCCAGCTACTTGGAAGGCTGAGGCAGAAGGATCACCTGAACCTAGCATGTTGTGGCTGTGGTGATCATGAGTGTGCCACTTCACTCTAGCCTGGGCAACAAAGTGAGACTCCATCTCAATAAATAAATAAATAATCTAGAAAGCAGGTTAGAGTGTGTTTGTTTAAACATGGTAGTCACAAAAATTTCATTTCACTTTTATATAACTCATTTGGATATACTTCTAATTTATGCACATTTATCATTTCTTTTTATGTTTGTGGTAAACAATTTCATGCATATGTAGGTAATACATTTTTTAATAATTTTTAAAAACCTTGATAATAGTTTTTATATAATAGTTTTGCATATACTGAAATCTTTACAAAAACAAAAAGCCAAGGAGAAAATAATTTGAAATCAATTTAAAATTAATTAGTGATACCAAATACAATATAATCAACATTCAATTCCAAAGAATTTGTAATCTAAAAAATTCACGGTGATTTCTTCAATCCTCTTTTATTTTTTATTTAGCCAACAACACAAGTTTTGATATAAATAAGGATACCTTTAGATATAGTGTTTGCTAAGTATAGTATATTATATCTTTCCCATTACTTATAAGTAATCAGGCAACCCTCTCGGGTCTCCTCCCGTTCTGGGAACTTTTCTGTCCTCTCAATAAATCCTGCTTTAAAAAAGAAAGAAAGAAAGAAAGAAATCGATCATTACACAATATAGAACTCAGAATTAAGAAAACAACATTTAAGTTGAAGTATCTAGCTA
>NW_007186034.1:0-548 GCF_000164805.1 Carlito syrichta
CTATCTAGTTAAGTCAGCTAGCAAATCATCTAGTTATTTAGCTAACAAGTGGGCTAGCAACTCAGCAAGCTGATCAGCTAACTAGTGGCCACATTGTCTTTCCATCAGGTCAGCTAACTAGTCTGCTCACTCACCTGCCAACAAATCAGCAAACTAGTCTGCTCACTCGCCAGCCAAAAGTTCAGCTAACTCGTCAGCTTGCTCACAGGCCAACAGGACAGCTAACCAGTTGGCTCACTCACCAGCCGACAAAAGTCAGCTGATCAGTCAGCTCACTCCCCAGCTGACTTGTTAAGTCAGCTGACCATTCGGCTTACTCTCTGGCTAACGAGTTAAGTCAACTCACCTGTTGGCTCACGCAAAGGCCAACAAGTTAAGTTAGGTAACCGGTCCACCAACTAGCTGTCAAGGTAGTAAAGTGAGATAAACAATCGTCCGGCTATTCAACCAACTTGTCAGCCGGCAAGTTAGCACACCTAACTTGTCGGCTGACTACTTAGGTCAACTTATTGTCAGCCAACTAGTCGACTGAGCAGTTAGGTCAGCAA
>NW_007186036.1:0-372 GCF_000164805.1 Carlito syrichta
AGCCAGTTGACTTAACTAGCTAGCTCTCTACATAGTCTGCTGGTTTTCCAGCTGACTTAAGTACTTAGCTACTTAGCTATCCAGCTGGCTATTGAGCTTGCTTAACTAGGTTATTTAACTAACTATCTAGCCTACTGACTTTAACTAGCTACTCAGCTAGGCAGCTGGCTCACCAACTGACTTAACTCACTGACTTAACTAGCTAGTTAGCTGACTTAACTAGCTGACTTAACCAGCTAGTGACCAAGGTAGTCAGCTGGCTTAACTAGCTAGCTTAACTACCTAGATACCTAGCTAGCTCTGTAGCTAGCCAGCTGACTTATCTACCTGACTTAACTAGCTAGCTAGCTGAGATAACTAGCTGTTTATGTA
>NW_007186037.1:0-535 GCF_000164805.1 Carlito syrichta
CTAGCTGATGTAACAAGCTAGAGACCTGGCTAGCCAGCTGAATTAACTAGCAGGCTACCTAGCTAGCAAGATGGCTGGCTGCTTAAATTAATTAGCTGACAACCACCAAATAGTTGGCTAGCCAGCTGACTCAACTAGGTGACGTAACACGTTATCCAGTTGTCTAGTCATCTGACTTAATTAGCTGACATCACTGGATAGTCAGGTTGCTAGCCAGTTTACTTAACTAGCAAGCTACCAACATATATGCTGGCTTTCCAGCTGGCTTGATTAGCTGACGAAAAGAAGTAGCCAGCTGGCTAGCCAGTAGACTTATCTAGCTAGCTATCCTGCTAGGCAGCTGACTAGCCAGCTGATTTAACTGAGTTAAATAGCTAAGCTGCTGACTTAACTAGCTGAGTTAACTAGTCAGCTACCTACCAGCCAGCTGACATAACTAGCTGATTTTACTAGCTAGCTACCTAGCTAGCTATCTTATAGCTTGATGACAACTATCTGATCTAACTAGCTAACTTGCTAGTTAACTTGCTTCCTA
>NW_007186038.1:0-9167 GCF_000164805.1 Carlito syrichta
GACCACATACTGGGCCATAAATCAAGCATAAGCAAATTTAAAGGATGAAATTTTACCATGCACCTTCTCAGACCACAGTGGAAGGAAAATAAATATTAACAACAACAAGGTCCCCCAAACCCACAAAGACATGGTCACTAAACAGCATAATGCTAAATAACTCCTGGGTCAATGATGACATCAAAACACAGATCAAAAGATACATGGAAAGAAATGAAAATGAAGAAACATCTTACCAAAATCTCTGGGACCCCCATGAAAGCTGTGTTAAGAGGAGAATTTATATCCCTAAAAACATACATGAAGAAAATGAAAGGATCACAAATTAATAGCCTAACAGGCCACCAAAGGAAGGTGGAAAAGAAAGACCACAAAAACCCTAATTTCAGTAGAAGAATCCAGATCACCAAAACAAAAGCCCAAATCCTGAACATAGAAGACAAAAAGATAATACAAAAAAATCAATGAAACAAAAAGCTGGTTCTTCAAAAGGATAAACAAGTTCAATGGTCCCCTTGTTAGACTGACCAACAAAAAGAGAGAAAAAAGCCAAATAACCACAAAACACAAAAGATGAAGTCACATCTGATCCTGAAGAGATACAAAAGATCATCAGAGATGACTACGTACACTTGTATGGAAACAAACTTGAAAACCTTAAGGAAATGGAGGTCTTTCTGACATCACACAACCTGTCTAGGACAGAACAAGAAGAAATTGAGACCCTAAATAGACCAAAAACAATCGAGGAAATTGACTACATAATAAGAGAACTGCCTACGAAAAAAAAACCATGGTCCAGATGGTTTTCCAGCAGAATTCTACAAGACATTTAAGGAGGAGCTGATACCAATCCTATTGAAGGTATTCCAGGCAATTAAAAAAGATGGTACTCACCCCAAATCATTTTACAAAGCTAACATCACATTAATACGCAAGCCAGTTAAAGGCACAACAAAGAAAGAGAGCTACAGGCCAATATCTTTGATGAAAATAGGTGGTAAAATTCTCAACAAGATACTAGCAAACAGAATTCAGCCAGACATCTCAAAAATCATCCATCATGACCAAGTAGGCTTCATTCCTGGGATGCAAGGCTGGTTCAACATTGGCAAAACCATAAATGTAATTAAATACATCAACAGATGTCAAAACAAAAACCACATGATTATATCATTAGATGCAGAAAAAGCTTTTGATAAAACCCAGCACCCTTCTTGATAAAAACCCTCGAACATCTATGCATAAAGAGAACATACCTCAAAATAGTAAAAGCCATCTACGAGAAACCCACAGCAAGCATACTCCTAAACAGACAAAAATTGGAACAATTTCCCCTGAAAACTGGAACAAGACAAGGATGCCCACTCTCACCCCTCCTGTTCAATATAGTATTGGAATTCCTTGCAAGAGCAATCAGAGAAGAGAAGGCAATCAAGGGTATCCAAATAGGAGAATAGGAAGTCAAGTTATCTCTCTTTGCAGATGACATGGTTGTGTACCTGGAAAACCCAAGAGAATCTGTCAAAAACCTCCTTACACTGATAAAGGCCTTTGGCAAAATCTCAGGATATAAAAAAAATGTGCAAAAGGCAATTGCATTTTTAACACCAATAATAAAAAAAGAAACCCAAATAAAAACCACAATTCCATTCACAATAGCCACAAAAAAATGAAATAACTTGGCATCTTCCTAACCAGAGACTGAAAGACCTTTACAAGGAAAACTACAAAACACTGCTCAAAGAAATCAAAGATGACACAAACAAATGGAAGAATATCCCATGCTCATGGATTGGAAAAATCAACATTGTGAAGATGTCATTCTTACCTAAGGCAATCTACAGATTCAATGCAATACCCATCAAATTACCAGCAACATTCTTCTCAGACCTAGAAAAAACAACACAGGAATTCATATGGAAACACAAACGACCAAGAATAGCCAGAACAATCCTCAGCAAAAAAAACAAAGCAGATGGTATCACATTACCAGACTTCAAACTTTACTATAAACCTGGAATCATCAAAACAGTTTGGTATTGGTATAGGAACAGGCATATAGGTCAATGGAATAGAATTGAGATCCCAGAAGCAAAACCTCAATTTCTCAACCAACTCATATGCGACAAAGCCTCCACCACCTACCACTAGGGAGAGGAGAACCTATTCAGTAAATGGTGCTGGGAAAACTGGCTGACCACATGCAGAAGATTGAAACAGGACCCCTATCTATACCATATACAAAAATTGACTCCAAATGGATCATAGACCTAAATGTAAAACCTCAAACCATAAGAACCTTAGAAAATGAAGGACATACCCTCATGGAAATCGAAACTGGCCTCCAATTTCTGAACAAAACCCAAAATCTGCAGGTCATAAGAAAGAGGATAGACAAGTGGGACCTCATTAAACTGACAAGCTTCTGCAAAGCCAAAGAAACCATCAAGAGAGCAGGGAGACAGCCTACAGACTGGGAAAAATATTTGCCAACACCAGGTCAGACAAAGGCTTAACATCTTGGATCTACAAGGAACTCAAACGTGCTGAAAAGAAAAAAACAAACAACCCCATTATAAAATGGGCAAAAGATATGAACAGGCACTTCACAAAGGAAGACATCCAAGCAGCCAACAGACATATGAAGAAATGTTCAACCTCACTAATCATCAGGGAGATGCAAATCAAAACCACCCTGAGATACCACCTAACTCCAGTCAGAATGGCAATTATCAACAACTCAAAAAATAACAGCTGCTGGAGAGGGTATGGAGAAAAGGGAACACTTCCACACTGTTGGTGGGAATGTAAACTAGTGCAACCTCTGTAGAAAGCAGTGTGGCGATTCCTAAAAGCTTTAAATATCAACCCCCCATACGACCCCACAATCCCCCTACTGGGAATATATCCAGAAGAATTCAAATCACTCTATAAAAAAGATACCTGCACACGTATGTTTATCGCAGCATTGTTCACAATAGCAAGAACCTGGAAGCAACCATGCTGCCCATCAAAAGAGGACTGGATTTTTAAAATGTGGTACATATACACGATGGAATACTACACAGCCATAAAAAAGAACAAAATCATGAATTTCACAGCAACCTGGATGGAACTAGAGTCTATAATACTGAGAGACCTCTCACAAAAACAAAGGTCCGAGTATCACATATTCTCACTCATATAATGGACCTTGAACATCCAACCTAATACAATAAGAAAATGACTGACAGTAGTGGAAAACTATCAGGGGGGAGGGATACGGGATTAATGGTAGCAAATATCTGTCTGGGGATGGCAAGCACCTCTTATCATAGGGTGCCTGAATGAAACGTATTTTGTATACCTAACCCTTAACTGTACCCCACACATCATAATAAAAAATATTGATTATAAAAAAAAATGTTGAAAAGCTGTCATGGCAGAAATATCAGATTTATTGTGCTTGAAATCACAGTTGTGGTCTTATTTGCAAGGTTAAGGTGGTATTATGAGGATAAAAAGGGTCCCCCCCATATTTTCAATGCTGTTTTCATGTTGTCATCTGTAAAGTTGGAGGAATTGACTGTTTTTACTTTATTAAGTCACTAAACATGCGTCAAAGCAAATTACTAGGATATTGTTATCTTTTCAGGTGCTTAGATCACATGATCTATAAATAACTTCTACCCCAGCTCACTGTTAGATTAAGTGGGAATTTAATCTTTATCCAACATGGATGAGTGCTGTTTAAGTCTTTGGTTTGTTTGCTATATATATGTCTACTGATGTATACTTGTTGCTTATTGAGACTCAACACACAAGTCAGTACATTAAACTTGTGGAATTATTCTTAGCAATGAGAAGTGGTCTAAGATCTCATTTCCATGCATCTGAAAGTACCTGTGCCTGGCCATAAGCAGATGCCTCTTCGTGTAATAAGAATTGTATCTTTTTATTGTATATACTTAAGTTTTACCTGACCAATCACTTGTTTCAGAAATAAAACATTTTTAAAAATTTGGGGGAAAAAAGATTATAAGGCATACAAAAAATGGAAAAACATAGTCTGACAAAAGAAATGAAATAAAACTCCAGAAATAGATCTTAAAAATTAGAGATCTATGAGCTGCCTGACAAAGAATTTACAATAATCACCATAAACATTCAATGAGATAAAGAAAGCATGGATACATGTCTAACTAAAATCAGAAAAATGATGCATAGATAAAATACAAATGTCAAAAAATAAATAGAAACTATTTATTTAAAGAAAAGGTAAATTGGGTCTGAAAATTACAATAACTGAACAAAGATTATTTGTACCAAATAATCTATTAATCAAGATAATATACCTTGCTCAAATAGCTAAAGGGATTAAAGTGGTTAAAACAAATTTCATTCAGAAATTTCTGACAAAAAGGAAAAGAACTAAGCTTCAATTTGATTTGTACACTGATTATTTGGGTGTTGTAAAGGGAGACTGAAGAGGGAGAAATTTCAGAAGTGATAAATACAGATTATGAGTAAGTATAAATGTGACTCTGCCAGCTGCATTTGTTACTTGGCAGTTATTTACATTAGGATTATATTCTGCCACAAAGACTAGATGAGAGTAGCTGCATTATTTACTTTATTGGTTACATTTCAATGGAATGGCTCTCAGGCCCTTGAGAAAGACACTTCTTGGTTACTAGAGATACATATTTAGAATTGTAAGTCATATTGAATAAATTATTTTAAAAAGGATATTCAAGAGCCTATAATCAGATATTGGCTAGAACCAATAGTAAATTATTCTGGCAGCCTTGAGCTTTCTAAGGTAGTCATTTTAATGGGGCACGTGGGTGAGATCATTCTGGGAACACAATCTTATGCTACTAGAAATTATGCTAGAACTTGTTAAATTATCTTAATGTAGGGGTTTAGGTATTCATCACATGTTAAAATTTCTACAGCTTTCAAACTTAATACAAAAATTTTACTGCAGAGAGTCAACAGCAGACTTGATCAGACAGAAGAAAGAATCAGCAAAGTTAAAAGTAGGTTATTTGAAATCACTAAACAATAAAACCAATTAGAAAACGTAAAAATAAGGGAAAGTAAAGAGACTAATAAGGGAGTCATAGGACACTATTGAGTAGACCAACATAGTCATAACGCAGCTCCAGAAGAAAGAAAGTGAGAGAAAGAGAGAAAGTGAGAGAAAGAGAGAGAGAAAGAGGTGTCAATAAAATTTATTTGAAGAAATAATGACCAACAAATGCTAATTTTGAGGGGAAGAAATGGTCATAATTTTTTTTAAAGCTCTATATAATCCAAATAGGATAAAACTGAAGATCTCCACACAGAGACATATTATAATAAAAAATTGAAGGCATAGAGACTCTTGGAACAAGAGAAAAGTGTCTTATCAAAAGGGAACTTTCATAAGATTACCAGTGAACTTAGAAAACCTCACAGGGCTCAGTGGCTCAGTCTGTAATCCCAGTACTTTGGGAGGCTGAGGTGAGTGGATTGCTTGAGCCCGCTGGTTCGAGACCCACCTGGGGAACTAGGTGAGACCTTATCTCTACAATAAATCAAAAATTAGCTGGAAGTGGTAGCACACGCCTGTAGTTCCAGCAACTTGGAAGGCTGAGGCGGAAGGATTGCCAGAGCCAGCAGGGCTAGGCTATGGTGACCGGGTATGTGCCACTGTACTCCAGTCTGGGCGACAGAGTGAGACTCCAACTCAAAAAAGAAGAAGAAGAAGAAGAAGAAATCTCACAGGTTAAAGGGAAGAGGTATGAACTATTCAAAGTGCTAAAAATAAAAGTATAAAAAAGGTCAAACAAGTAAGCAACCATACTATATTTGACAAACTGTCCTTCAAGATTGAAAAAAAATTAAACTATCCCTAATAAACAGAAGCATAAGGTGCTCTTTACTAGATGTATTCAACATAGTTCTCAAGTAAATGTAAATATGTGAGCACAAATAGTAATCTATATTAGGGTAAAATGTGATCACTTTTAATCTTGCATAGAATTTACATGACAAAAACATTTTTAAAATTATAAAACTCGTATGGTTTCACAATATACAAAGATGTAACTTGTTTGACCAATAACATAAAAATGTGAGGTGAAGCTGTAAAGGAATATAGTTTTTGTCTGTAATTGAAGTTATTATCAGTTTAAGATAGAATGTTATAACTCTAAGATATTCATGTAATTGCAATGGTAACCAAAAATAAATTATCCCTAAAGTATTCACAAAAGGAAATGAGAAGTCTGTCACAGCAGCAACAAAAAAATTAATAAAACACAAAGAAGGGATCAAGAGAGGAAAGGAGGGACAAATAAGGTATAAAACATATAGAAAACAATTAACAAAACTTCAAGAATAAGTCTTTCTCTACTAATAATTGTGCTAAATGTAAATTAAACTCAATTAAAAACATAGATTACCGAATGTATTTAAAAATAAGATCTAACAATAAGCTATCTGTAAGACACTCGTATTAGATATAAAAGCCTACAGAAACTAAAAGGAAAATGATGGAAATTGATATTTCACATAAATGAGAGGAAAAAAAGACCAAGTGGATATAATATAAGACAAAATAGATTTTAAATAAAAAACTGTTAGAAGAAACAAAGGAGAATTTATACAATGATAAAAATGTCAGTCATAAAAATATAAAACAATTATAAATATTTATGCAACAAATGTCAAATTCTCAAAAATATGAAGCAAACTTTCCCAGAATTGAAGGGAGAAATAGAAAGTAACACAATAACAGACTTTAATAAACTATTTTTAATATTGGATAGAATAACTAGACAGAAGACAAATAAATAGAGAATTTGGACAACAATATAGACAATTGGATCTAGCAGACATATACAGAACACTTGTCCCAACAAAAGCACAGTATGCATTCTTCTGAAGGGCAGACAAAACAATCTCCACAATAGACTACAATTTAAACCACAAAACAAGCTTTAATTGATTTTAAAAGATTGAAATAATACCAAGTATATTTTCAAATCACAATGGAATTAAACTAGAAATCAATACCATAAGGAAAATAGGAAAATCTACAAATATGTGAAAATTAAACAACACACCCTTAAACAGCCAATGAGCTAAAGAATAAACCACAAAAAAATTAGAAGTTATCTTGAGACAAATAAAGCAAAGCCACAGCCTACCAAAACTTAAGTGATGTATTATAGCATTGCCAAAAAAATAATAATTCATAACAAATATATTTTTTAAAGGACGGTCTCAAATGAATATCCTAACTTACATTGCAAGGAATTAGAAAAAGAAAAAAAAAATTTATTATAGGGAAGTAAAGTAAATAATAAATATTAGTGCAGAAGTAAATGAAATAAAGAATATAACACAATTTTAAAATATTAGCTAAACTAAGAGATGGTTTTTATAAAAATATCAGCAAAATCAGTAAATCTTATATTAACTAAGCAATAAGAAAATCCCAGATAATTAAAATCAGAAGTAAAAGAAAGGTCATTAAAACCAGTCCACAAAAATAAAAATTATAAGAAACTACCATTAACAACTCTATGCAAGCAAATTGATTACTATAGAGTAAATAAAACCCACACCCTACAAATGTTAGATTTCATTTAAAAAACTATTGCAAATAATGACACTGTGACATTCATCATCATCATCATCTCCTAATGAAGAAAAGTCCAGAATCAGATAGCTTCATTGGAGAAGTCTATCAAATATTTGAAGATGAATTAACATCAATCTTCCTCAAGTTATTCCAAAAATTTGAAGAGGGGGAAACACTTTTGAGAAATCACCACACTGCTTTCCACAATGACTGAACTAGTTTACATTCCTACCAACAGTGTAGAAGTGTTCCCTTTTCTCTACAGCTACATCAGCACCTGATGTTTTTGACTTTTCGATGATAGTCATCCTGACCAGTATAAGGTAATATCCCATTGTGGTTTTGACTTGGATTTCTCTGATAAGTGAAGTTGAGATTTTTTAAAATATATATTTGTTGCCACTCCAATGTATATTGCAGCACTATTCACAATAGCTAAGAGGCAGAAGCAACCCAAATGTTTACCGATGGAAAAATGAACAAACAAAATGTGATATGTACGTACAATGGAATATTATTCACTCTTAAAAAGAAAGTAATGTAGCTGGGCTCGGTGGCTCAGCCTGTAATCTCACTCCATTGGGAGGCTGAGGTGAGTGGATTGCCTGAGCCCATGGGTTCGAGACCCACCTGGGCAGTGAGACATCATCTCTACAATAAATCAAAAAATGAGCCAGGCATGGTAGTGCATGCCTGTAATTACTGCTACTTGCTAGGCTGAGGAGGAAGGATCACCGGAGCCCAGCAGGTTGAGGCTGCAGTGGTGTGTGTTGCCACTGCACTCCAGTCTGGGTTACAGAATGAGACTCCAACTCAAAAAAAAAAAAGAAAGTAATGTTACATTGTGCAATATAAATGAACCTTGAGGATGTGATGTGAATGTGAAATGAATCCATCTAAAAAAAATGCTACATAGTTTTCCTTATATCAGGTATCTAAAATGGGCAAATTGATAGAAACAGAAAGTAAAATGATAGTTACCAAAGGCTGTGGGAATGAGAATTGTGGTTTAAAGAATATAAAGTTTCAGTTTTGCAGGATTAAAATTTTCTTCAGATCTGTCTCAAAACTTTGTGAATATACTTAACACTATTGAACTGTATGCTTAAAAATAGTGGTGATATAACTAATGCTGAAATGTACCTCGCATTTTTAAAAAAATATAGTGATATAGTAAATTTTGTGGTATGTACTTTTATTACAAAAAAAGAAAATAATAATTTTAATATATAAATTGGTCAATGACTTTTATAATTTAAAAAATTGTCAGTCGGGCTCGGTGGCTCAGCCTGTTATCCAACGCCTTTGGGAGGCTGAGGTGAGTGGATTGCCTGAGCCCGCGGGTTCGAGACCCGGCTGGGCAGGGAGACCTCATCTCTACAATAAAATCAAAAAATTAGCCAGGCGTGGTAGTGAGCACCTGTAATTCCGGCTACTCGGAAGGCTGAGGCCGAAGGATCACCGGAGCCCAGCAGGTCGAGGCTGCGGTGGCCGGGAGCAGCCACTGCACTCCAGTCTGGGCGAAAGAGTGAGACTCCACTCAAAAAAG
>NW_007186039.1:0-446 GCF_000164805.1 Carlito syrichta
GTGGTGACCGCGACTCCCGAGAACACGGACTCTCCAGGCCCGCAAGGGGGCCCAGCTCCGCCCGAGGAACGTCCTCCCCGCCCGCAGGAGAGCTCACCTGAGGCTCAGGAGCCCCCTGGGGCTGTCGAAGCTTCCCCGGCCCAGCAAGAGCCTCCAGTGGAGGCTGGATCTCCCCCCAGCGAGCCGGAGGCCCCGGCTCAGCCTCTGCCGCTCCCCGGTGAGCCGGAGGCCGCCCCGAGTCTCGAGCACGTGCAGCCTCCCGCATCGCCGGGTGTGCCCACCGTGGAGCCTGTGGTGACCGTGATGCCCGGGGCCACGGAAACTCCAGGCCTGCAAGGGGGCGCAGCTCCGCCCCAGGAACGCCCTACCCGCCCGCAGGAGAGCTCGCCTGCGTCTCAGGAGCCCCCTGGCGCTGTCGAAGCTTCCCCGGCCCAGCAAGAGGCCCC
>NW_007186040.1:0-439 GCF_000164805.1 Carlito syrichta
CGCCCGCAGGAGAGCTCGCCTGCGTCTCAGGAGCCCCCTGGCGCTGTCGAAGCTTCCCCGACCCAGCAAGAGGCCCCGACTGAGCCTCCAGTGGAGGCTGAATCCTCCCCAGCCCAGCAGGCAGTCCCTGCTCCGTCTGCAGGGCCTCCTGTGGTGGTGGGACCCTCTCCGACCCAGCAGGCAGCCTCGTCTTCGCCTCCAGAGCTCCTTGAGGGGATGGGAGCCTCTGCAGCCCCGGAGGGAGCTTCCACTCAGCCTCCGGAGCCCCTGAAGGAGGCCAAACCTCCACGCCAGCAGGCAGTCCCAGCCCAGCCTTTGGACCTGGGGCTCACCATCACGCCAGCACCCCCTGTGCAGGCTGAGCCGTCAACAGCCCCAATGACTAGAGTGACTTCAAAGCGCCCTGGCCAGCTTCAAACCCATCACCCAAGCCTAACTC
>NW_007186041.1:0-365 GCF_000164805.1 Carlito syrichta
GAGTGGAATGGAATGGAATGGCATGGAATGCAATGGAATGTAGAGGAATGTAATCCAATGGAATGGAGTGGAAAAAAATTGAATGGAGAGGGATGCAATGGAATGGAAAGTAGAGGAATGCAATGGAAAGGAATGGAAGGAAAAGAATGGAATAGAATGGTGAGGAATGGAATCGAATGGAATGGAATGCAGTGGAATTGAGAGGAATGAAATGGAATGATGTGTAATGAAATGGAATGGACAGGGAGAGAATGGAATGGAGAGGAATGGAAAGGAATGGTGAGGAATTGAATGGAGTGGAATGCAATGGAATGGAATGGAATGGAGAGGAATGGAATGGAATGGAGTGGAGTGGAATCAAAAGG
>NW_007186042.1:0-954 GCF_000164805.1 Carlito syrichta
ATGAAGAGGAATGGAAGGGAATAAAATACAGTGGAATGAAATGGAATGGAATGGAAAAGACAGAAATTGAATGGAATGGAAAGGGGGGGAATGGAATGGAATGGAATGCAGAGGAATGGAATGAAATGGACAGGAATGGAATGGAGAGGACAGGAATGGAATGGAGAGTAATGGAATGGAGAGAAATGGAATGGAATAGAGAGGAATGGAGTGAAAGGGGAGGAAAAAGAAAGGAGAGGATTGGAATGTAATAGAATGGGGAGGAATGGATTATAGTTGAATATAACAGAATGGAATACAGTGGAATGGACAGGAATTGAATGGAATAAATAGAATTGAGGGGAATGTAATAGAATGGAGAGGAATGGAATGGAATGGAATGGAATGGAATGGAATGGAATTGAGAGGAATGAAATGGAGAGGAAAGAAATGGAATTGGAAGGAATGGAAAGGAATTGAATGGAGAGGATTGCAATGGAATGTATTAGAATAGAAAGGATTGGAATCGAGAGGAATGGAATGGAGAGGAACAGACTGGAGAGGAATGGAATGGCATGGAATGGAATTAAATGGAAGGGAATGGAACTGAATGGAATGGAATGCAATTGAATGGAGTGAAGAAGAATGGAATAGAAGCGTGAGAAAGGAAATGGAATGGAAGGAAATGGAATAGAGAGGAATGGAATGGAGGTAATGGAGAGGAAAGGAATAGAATGGAATGGAATGGAGAGGAATGGAATGGAAGGGAGAGGAATGGAATGGAGAGGAATGGAATAGAATGGAATAGAATTTAGATGAATGAAATAGAATGGAAAAGATTGGAATGGGGAGGAATGGAATGAAATGTAATGGAAAGGTATGGAGAGGAATGAAATGGACTGGAATGGAGAGGAATGGAATAGAATTTAATGGAATAGAATGTAGAGGAAAGGAAGAAAAAGGAGAGGAATGGAA
>NW_007186043.1:0-389 GCF_000164805.1 Carlito syrichta
AATGGAATAGAATTTAGAGGAATGAAATAGAATGGAAAACATTGGAATGGGGAGGAATGGAATGAAATGTAATGGAAAGGTACGGAGAGGAATGGAATGGACTGGAATGGAGAGGAATGGAATGGATTTTAATGGAATAGAATGTAGAGGAAAGGAAGAAAAAGGAGAGAAATGGAATGGAGAGGAATGGAATGGAATGGTATGGATTGGAATGGAAGGAGAGGAATGAAATAGGGATTGATGGAATCTAATGGAATATTATAAAGAGCAATTCAATGGAATGAAATATTGTGGAATGGCATGGAAGGGATAAGAATGGAATGTAGAGAAATGGAATGGAACGGAGTGGATTGGAATGGCATGAGGTGGAATGGAATGGTATGGAATGG
>NW_007186044.1:0-984 GCF_000164805.1 Carlito syrichta
GAATGTAGAGAAATGGAATGGAACGGAGTGGATTGGAATGGCATGAGGTGGAATGGAATGCTATGGAATGGCATGCATTGTAGAGAAATGGAACGGACTAGAGAGGAATAGATTGGAATGATGTGGAATGGAATGGAATGAAATGCCGAGGAATGGAATGATATGAAATGCAGAGGAATGCAGTGGAATGGAATGAAGACGAATGGAATGGAATGGAAGGGCATGGAATAGCAAGAAATATAATGGAGGGAGAGGAACAGAATGTAATGGATAGGAATTGAATAGAATGGAAGGAATAGAATGAAGATAAAATGCAAAAAATGGAGAGTAATGGAATGGAATGGAATGGAGAGGAATGGAATGGAATGGTTTGGAATGGAATGGAGAGGTTTGGAATGGCCATAAATGGAATGGAATGGAATGGAGAGGAAATGAATGGAATGGAATGGAGAGGAATTGGATGGAAATGACGGGAATGGAATGGATAAGAATGGAATGAAATGGGGAGGAATGGAATGGAGTGGAATGGAATGGAATGGAGTGGAAGGGAATGGTATGGAATGGAGTGTTATGGGGTGAAATGAAAGGGAAAGTATGGAGTGGAATGAAATGAAGTAGAATGGAATGAAATTGATAGGGTTGGAATGGAATGGAATGGAACGGAGAGGAATGGAATGGATAGGAATGGATTTGAGAGGATTGGAATGTAATGGAAAGGAGAGTAATGCGTTAGAGTTGAATGGAATTTAATGGAATGGAAAGGAATGGAGAGGAATGGAATGGAATGGAATGGAAAGGAGAGGAATGTAATGCAATGGAGAGTAATGGAATGGAATGGAGAGGATGGAATTCAAGGGAATGAAGAAGAATGCATTATAATTGAAGGGAATGGAATGGAATGGAATGGCCAGGAATGTATATGATTGGAACGGAGTGAATGGAATGGAGAGGAATGTAATGGTATGGAGTGGAATGAAATGAAAT
>NW_007186045.1:0-507 GCF_000164805.1 Carlito syrichta
AATGGAGTGTTATGGGGTGAAATGAAAGGGAAAGTATGGAGTGGAATGAAATGAAGTAGAATGGAATGAAATTGATAGGGTTGGAATGGAATGGAATGGAACGGAGAGGAATGGAATGGATAGGAATGGATTTGAGAGGATTGGAATGTAATGGAAAGGAGAGTAATGCGTTAGAGTTGAATGGAATTTAATGGAATGGAAAGGAATGGAGAGGAATTTTATGGAATCAAGAGGAATGGAATGGAATCGAGTGGAGTGGAATGGAATGGAGTGGAATAAAATGGAAGGGAGAGGAAAGGATGGAATGGAGTGGAGTGAAATGGAATGGAGTAGAGTGGAATGGAATGTTGAGGAATGGAATGGAGAGGGAAGGAATGGAATGGAATGGAATGGATTGGAATGGAATGGAATGGAATTGTATGGAATGGCATGGAGAGGAATGAACTGGAGAGGAATGGAATGAAATCCAATGGAATGGAAAGAAGATGACTGGAATTGAATGGAACG
>NW_007186046.1:0-3396 GCF_000164805.1 Carlito syrichta
GAAGGCTAAAAAAAGAAATAAAATAAAAAGTGACTGGTGAGGTGTTTACCCACTATACGAACAGCAGACATAATTCAGTTATTTGCACCCAGGATACTGAAGAGTGGAAAAAAAGATGTCTTTTCTTTCTTTCTTTCCTTACCTTTTTTTTTGAGGTGGCTCTTTTCCATCTCATTAGAAAGCCTGTACCTTCTATGCCACACAGGATGGAAAATAAAGCTTCTGAACTTTAATATATATACATATTTTTTGAGTTGGAGTCTCACTCTGTCGCCCAGACTGGAGTGCAGTGGCCACTCCCGGCCACTGCAGCCTCAACCTGCTGGGCTCCAGTGATCCTTCTGCCTCAGCCTTCCAAGTAGCTGGAACGACAGGTGCACGCTACCACACCTGGCTAATTTTTTTTGATTTATTGTAGAGATGAGGTCTCGCCAAGTTGCCCAGGCGGGTCTCGAACCTGTGGGCTCAGGCAATCCACTCACCTCAGTCTCCCAAAGGTGCAGGATTACAGGCTGAGCCACTGAACTTTAATTTTAATGACATGGTTTTTCTAGACCAACAACTTCCTTCAATGATTTGGAATTTTGATGAACTCAGTCTGAGGTGATAAATGGCAACACCAGAAACGTTGATCCAGGCAATCTAGGGCCCTTACATGGGAGGACTCGGGCATGTCACCATGGCCACATAGAGGCTGGGCCCATGAAGTCCAAATGTGACACCAAGGCTCTCCTGAGACGACATGCTGAGTTGGCCAGACAGCATGATCAATGTACATTTGCTGTGGGAAAACAGAGGTCGTGACACCAAGGCTAACTTAGGAAGTAGCAGTTTAATAGCGGCGGGCCAGCGTGACTAGTGGGAGAGAGGGGAGGGGTTTTATCTGTTAGTTGAGGTAAGGGAGGGAGTCAGGTTGTATGGCTACACAGTTTTCTTTGGAATTTGCAAGGTTGTACTTAGCAAAACCAGATTTTCAAAGAACAAATTGTCTCCAGAATATGCAAAACAAGCAGGGGTTGTAAACAAATAACTTTACAAAGAGAGGATTTGGGGTAAGGTTGTGAACTGGTTGCTATCTTGCATTTCCAGGAAAGCGCCTTGTGGCTATTTAGTTTTCTCAAGCCTCGTGTCTATCAGGTTTGGAGCCTGCAGCTTGATCTTTAAAAGGAATGATTTTCACTGTTTTTAGCCCCTCTCTGCCCCACATTAATTGTCTTGAAGTTCTGACCTGCCAGGACCCTTCGGCCCATCAGAGGCCAGGCTTCCTCTCCCCTTGGTGACTGGCTCAGCTCACTGCCTCTGCCCTTTCTCCTGCTGACCTGTGAACACCCAGGGCAGGGAGGGCCTGGGGTCGGACCTATATTCGGTGCTTACTTAAATGTGAGAAATCTGACACCTTGATTCTTTGGGAGGTATGAAGAGACTTAAGGGAGCATAGTGTCTGAAACAGACCTTCAGGGACTAGTGTCTGAGTCTGTAACATTTCTATCTACTTAGTCTCCATCAACTTACACATTATCCAAACATATATTAATGCTATGTCTTTGCAAGTATGCACCCACATCTATTAATATGTTCATAAGTCCACCTCCATGCACAGTTTTACACATATATACATTGGCATATCAACTGATATTATAATCATTTTACATACTCAGTTTTCTTTTGGGTTTCCCGTTATCCCACTTTATTTAGGGTTTATTTCTAGATAATTCTGGGAACTAATCATTGAAATTATTTTTCACCTTGCTGAAAAATAGATTTAGAATTCTCTTGAGAGCAGGTGCGATTGTGGAAAATTCTATTTTTTTGGGGGGGGGTCCAAAAAATGGCCAAGTTTCCTTACCTGAAAACTTGTATGAAAATATTATATAGCCAGGCTTGGTGGCTCAGCCTGTCGTCCCAGCATGTTGGGAGGTTGAGGGGAATGGATTGCCTAAGCCCATGGGTTTGAGACCAGCCTGGGCAATTTGGCTAGACCTTGACTCTACAATAAATCAAAATTAGCCAGGTGTGGTAGCACACGCCTGTAGTTCCAGCTACTTGGAAGGCTGAGGCGGAAGGATCGCCAGAGCCCAGCAGGTTGATGCTGGGGTGGCCGTGAGTGTGCCACTGCACTCCAGCCTGAGTGATGGAGTGAGACTCCAACTCAAAAATAAATTGCATATCAAGTTGTTTGCATATCCTTATACAGTTTTATGTTTTTGCAGGCACACACGCCCACACAGCCAACAGCCCAATCCATCCTTACAACCATTCATTACTGCAGAATGGAATCCGTCTGTCCTAGCCCATCTAAAGTAGAATGTGTATATGAGATTCCACTATGGATTCCTTATAAAATGGGGCAAACTGTATCCTGTTTCCACTACGGAGCCCCAAATAGAAAACGGCTAACAGACATGATGGGCCTTGGCTGGCTGCTGATTGTCTTGTGATTTCCAGGGCTGGGGATTTGGCTGTAAGTACAACACCCCGGAGTGCTGGAAACAATGATGGTCGAGGGAAATTAGTAAGTCAGAGGCCGACGGCACGTCTGAGGGCACCCACTCCCCTCACCTCTTCCATCCCCGGAGGCAGAAGAACCCAGTGATCAGAACACACTGGAACAAGCAGCGTGCACACCGACCACCAGTGTTCTCCACTTCTGCCCTGAGGATCTTGACTCAGGGGCCTGGAGAGTGGCAGAACCCCGGCAGGGCCCTGCCTGGACCCTGGGTGGAATGCAGCCCCCCAGACACTCCCCCAGGAGCTACTGCGGTAGCCTTGAGTGTGCCACTGCACTCTGCCTGGGACACAGTGTGAGATCTGTGAGGGCAGAGCGCAACCTTCTTGCACATGATGACTGAAAGAAAACTTGCAGAGAGCACGTGGCATGCAGGTGTGCAGACAGCAAGTAGCATGCACCTGTGGTTGGGCTCTCTGTGAGCTGGCCTCCCTACACGAGGGCCTGGGCATTCCTGCCCCTCCTCCGCTGGGCAGGGAGCCCGGGGTCCACATGCACGCATGTGGGAGTCCTTTCGCCTGGGTGACACAGCCGCCACCACTGCCTGGCTTGGCTGCCGCTGCGGTTGTCTGGCCATGGGTCTGCCGTGTCGGGCAGGGGCACGGGTCCCCTGGTGGCCCCTGCCCTTGCCTAACGTGCAGAGCCAAGGCCTGCAGAGGCTGGCAAGGCTCTCCCCCCAGGGCTTCAGGGTCCCCTGGCCCACCTCTGGGTGGGAGGTTCGCACCACCCTAGCCCACTACTCCTGGCACACCTCTGGCCACCTTGCAGCAACTGGGTGGTGGCACGGGCGATTCCTGCACCACCCCCTTAAGGAAGAGCCCTGGGAAGAAGAACCTTCCTTGAAGCAGGGGCTGAAGTCCATCCTGGCTCCACGCTGTCCCGGATGCCCA
>NW_007186047.1:0-947 GCF_000164805.1 Carlito syrichta
GGTGTGGTAGTACACGTCTGGGGTTCCGGCTACTTGGAAGACCAAGGTGGAAGGATCGCCCGAGCCTAGCAGATTGAGGCTGTGGTGGCTGTGAGCGTGCCACTGCCCTCCAGTCTGGACGATAGAGTCAGACTCCAACTCAAAAAAAAAAAAGTTTGATTTTTATTATTATTTTTTAGACTCTTATTTTTTACTGTTGGCCTTAGAAGTCAAAGAAAGTGAGGAAAACAATAGAAATATCTTAGCCGGGCTCAGCCTGTAATCCCGTGCCTTTGGGAGGCTGAGTCCGTGGGTTCGAGACCCGCCTGGGCAGGCAAGACCTCATCTCTACAATAAATCAAAAAATCAGCCGGGCATGGTAGCGCATGCCTGTAATTCCAGCTACTTGGAAGGCTGATGTGGAAGGATCGCCGGAGCCCAGCAGGTCGAGGCTGCGGTGGCCAGGAGCGGCCACTGCACTCCAGTCTGGGCGACAGAGTGAGACTCCAACTCAAAAAAAAAAATCTTTATATGTACTTGTATGTATAGTCTATGGCTTTGATAGTTTTATTAAAGACAAAGACGCACTCCATGTAGCAAGAAAAACAGTGCATTGTTCAGGGCAGAATAGCTCTTGACTAACAGCAAGGGGTGACACTTCTGTACGGGGTGACTCTTCTGTCAAAGTTCATTTTTGACAATTTGGCAGACAGGGCTTGTGTTATATAATCTGTTGGGACTACACATACAGCTTCTCCATGAATACTTTTTTTTTTTTGAGTTGGAGTCTCATTCTGTCACCCAGACTGGAGTGCAGTGGCCACTCCTGGCAACTGCAGCCTCGACCTGCTGGGCTCCTGCGATCCTTCTGTCTCAGCTTTCCAAGTAGCTGGAACTACAGGTGCACGCTACCACACCCGGCTAATTTTTTGATTTATTGTAGAGATGAGGTCTTGCCTGCCCAGGCG
>NW_007186048.1:0-391 GCF_000164805.1 Carlito syrichta
ATTCCACTTCATTCCATTCCATACCATACCTATCCATTCCATTCCTCTCCATTCCATTCCTTCCATTCCAATCCTCTCTATTCCATTCCTTTTTACTCCATTCGATTCGATTCGATTTCATCCCATTCCATTCCAGTCCTCTCCATTCCATTCCATATCTCTCCATTCCAATTCATTCCATCTTTCCATCCATTTCTCTCCATTCCAATCCTCTCCATTACATTCCATTTCATTCTTCTGCATTCCATTCCATTCCCCTCCATTCCAATCCATTCCTTTCCATTACACTCAATTACATTCCATACATTTCCATTCCATTCCTCTCCATTCTATTCCATTCCTCTTCCTTCCATTCCATTCCTTTTATTCCATTCCATTCCAATTCTCTCCA
>NW_007186049.1:0-340 GCF_000164805.1 Carlito syrichta
CTAGCTGATTTAACTAACAAGCTACTTAGCTAGCTATCATAGAGCCAGCTGGCTTAACTAACTAACTTAACTAGATAGCTAGGTGGTATATCTAGCTGACTTAACTAGCTAGCTACCTTGCTAACCAGCTGACAACTAGCTGTAATAACAAGCAAGCCAGCTAGCTAACTATCTGACGTAACTAGCATTTGAACTAGCTAGCCAAGTGGCTAGACAACTGATTTAATGAGCTGACTTATCTAGCTAGCCAGCTGCCTACCCAGCTGACTAAACAAGTTGGCTTAACTAGCTGGCCAGCTGGCTAACCAGCTGACTTAATTGACTAGCTACCTAGCTAGCC
>NW_007186050.1:0-335 GCF_000164805.1 Carlito syrichta
AGCTGACTGGTCAGCTAACTTTAGTTGACTAGTGAGTGAGTGGAATGGTGAGAAGAGTTACCTTGTGAGCTGGTGAATGAACCGAATGGTGAGCTGACTCAAGAAGTCAGCCGGCATTTTACCTGACATGTGAGCTGCCTTAACTTGCCGGCCAGCTTGCAAGCTGACTGGTGAGCTGACTAACTAGTCAGCTGTCAAGCAAACTGACTAGTTACCTGACCTGTTGGCCTGCGAGCTGGCTGACATTTAATTGACCTGTTGTCTGGCGAGCTAGTTATTTTGCTGACCAGTCTGCAGGTGAGTGAGCCGACTAATTAGCTGACCTAATGGAAATC
>NW_007186051.1:0-1083 GCF_000164805.1 Carlito syrichta
GGATAGCCAGCTGACTTAACTAGCTAGCCACTAGCTAGCCAGCCAGTTAGTCAGGTCACTTAACACGTTGACTTAACTAGCTAGCCAGCCAGCTGGCCAGCTGACTTAATTAGCTATCTACATAATTTGCAAGGTGGATAGCCAGCTGACTTGACTAGCTGACTTAACCAGCTAGCCATCTGGCTAGACAGCTGAGTTAACTATGAAGCTACCTAGCTAGCCAGTTGGCTAATCACTTGAATTGACCAGCTGACTTAGGCAGCTAGCCAGCTGGCTAGGCAACTGACTCAACTACCTGATTTAACTAGTTAGTCAGCTGGCTAGCCAGTTTACATAACTAGCTGACATCCTTAGGTAGCCAGGTGTCTAGCCTGCTGATTGAAATAGCTAGCTACCTATGTATCCCACTGGCTTGCTAGCTGACTTGACAACCTAGCTCCCTAGCTAACCAACTGGCCTGCCAGCTGACTTAACTAGCTAGCTACCCAGCCTGGCAGCTGGCTAGCCAGCTGTCTTAACAAGCTAATTAGCTACCTCACCCACTCACGTAATTAGCTAACTTAGCTAGCTAGTTTCCTAAATAGCCAGATGACATAACCATCTGAAATAACCAGCTAGCAACCTAGCTAGCTATCTAGCTAGCTAGCCAACTCAACTAGCTGGCTTAACTAGCTAGCTAGCTGACATAAATAACTGACTTAACTAGCTAGCTACCTAGCTATCCAGCTTCCTTAATTAGCTGAAATATCCAGCTAGCCAGCTGTCTAGCCATCTGAATTGACTTGCTTTTTGACTAGCAAGCGACCAGGCTAGCCAACTAACTTAATGAGGTGTCTAAACTAGCTAGGAAGCTGGTAAGCAGGCTGAATTAACTACTTGATAAACGAGCTAGGCAGTTGGCCAACTTGGTGCCTAAACTAACTGACTTAACCAGTTATCCAGCTGGCTAGCCAGCTGACAAAACTAGTTCTCTACCTCTCTAGCCACCTGAATAGCCAGCTGACTTAACAAGCTGACTTAATTACCTAGCCATCTGGTCTGCCAACTGACTTAACTAGTCACTACTAGCTAGCCAGCTGGCTA
>NW_007186052.1:0-379 GCF_000164805.1 Carlito syrichta
AGCTGAATTAACTAGCTAGTTAACTAGTTCACTAGGCGATTAACCTGCTGGTTTCACTAGTTAGCTACCTGGATTGCTAGTTGGCTAGGCAGCTGGCTAGCTAGTTAGCAACCTCGCCAGCTGACTAACCAGCTGGATTAAATATCCAGTCGTCTGACTAGATAGTCGCATAGCCAGCTGGCTTAACTTGCCAGCCACCTAGTAAGCCAGCCGGCTAACCAGGTGACTTAACTGGCTAAATTAACTAGATAGACATCCAGCTAACCAGCTGGGTTCACTAGCTAGACACCTCGCTAGCCAGCCGGCTAGCCAGTTCTACTTAATTCGCTGACCTATCTAGCTGGCCAGCTAGCTAGCCAGCTAACTTAATGAGCTAGTT
>NW_007186053.1:0-367 GCF_000164805.1 Carlito syrichta
CGGAGCCCGGCGGGTCGAGGCTGCGCTGGCCGGGAGCGGACGCTGCCCTCCAGTCTGGGCGACGGAGTGAGACTCCAACTCAACAAAAACAACAACAACAACAACAACAAAATCACTTTCTTTACTTTTTCATTAATATATAATTAATTATATATAACGAGAAAAGCTGTTAGAATCTTAGAATTTGAAATTTACCTTTAGTGTAAGTTTTCTCACCATCCTTGCTAGGAGCAAGGGCCGGGGACAGTTCCACAGCATATCAACATTAGTGTTATTTAAAATATGCTTTGAGAACGGTTTGTTATTGATGCATGATTAAATAAATAAAAAACGTAAAATAAGTGGCAAAAACTTTCATTGTAATTTT
>NW_007186054.1:0-352 GCF_000164805.1 Carlito syrichta
TTACATTCCATTCCTCTCCATTCCATTCCATTCCATTCCATTCCAGTACCTTCCAAACTCCTCCAATCCATTCCATTCCTCTCCTTTCTATTCCATTACGTTCCATTCCATTCCATTCCTTTACATTCAGTTCCACTCCATTCCTCTCATTCCATTCCTTTCCATTCCATTCCTTTCCATTTATTCTTCTCTCTTCCTTTCCATTCCCTTCCATTCTATTCCCTGCCATTCCATTTCATTCCATTCCATTCCTCTCGAATACACTCCATTTCATTCTTTTCCTCTCCATTGCATTCCTTAAATTCTATTCCATTCCATTCCACTCCATTACATTCCATTACATGCCTCTCCA
>NW_007186055.1:0-455 GCF_000164805.1 Carlito syrichta
TAAATCAAGAAGTCGAACCTATACCTGACTCATATTCCAGAAGAAGAAAGAGGAATGGAGTACAACTTGGAGCAAGTATTCCAGGAGATAATCCAAGAAAACGTACCCATCTCCCCAGAGATGTGACCAGCCAAGTACAAGAGATACAAAGAATGCCCACAAGACATCAAATAAGAAGACCAACCCCTAGATGTGTAGTAATTTGCCTACACAAAGTAGTCACAAAAGAAAAAACCCTAAAGGCAACAAGAGAGAAAGGTCAAACTACCTACTGGGGAAAACCAATCAGAATAGCAGCAGACATACCAGCAGAAACACTACAAGCAAGAAGGAACTGGAAACCTGTATTCAAAGTTCTCAAAGATAAACAATTTCAAACAAGAATATCCTATCAAGTCAAGCTCAGCTTCATCAGTGATGGAGAATTAAATCTTTCCCAGACATCCAATCCCTAA
>NW_007186056.1:0-558 GCF_000164805.1 Carlito syrichta
AAAGTAGTCACAAAAGAAAAAACCCTAAAGGCAACAAGAGAGAAAGGTCAAACTACCTACCGGGGAAAACCAATCAGAATAGCAGCAGACATACCAGCAGAAACACCACAAGCAAGAAGGAACTGGAAACTGGTATTCAAAGTTCTCAAAGATAAACAATTTCAAACAAGAATATCCTATCAAGCTGTCAAGCTCAGCTTCATCAGTGATGGAGAATTAAATCTTTCCCAGACATCCAATCCCTAAGAGATTATGCTGTTTCCAGACCAGTTCTAAAGAAAACACTTAAAATGGTAAGCACAGAAGAAAGAAAAAAAAGAAAGACCACACACTTCCCTAGAACAGCAGATCACAGAATAAACAGAGATCAAATCACAGGAAACTTGGAAACACACACATACATCAACCTGCAAAGCCAAAAGAAAAAAGCAAACAGAAAAAAACTTTATAAGTACTTCAAGACAGGGATAAAAAAATCATGTTTCAATAATCAGCCTGAATGTGACTGAACTAATGGCACTACTGAAAAGACACAGAATGACAAACTAGATAAGAAAC
>NW_007186057.1:0-884 GCF_000164805.1 Carlito syrichta
TGCAGAACAACTGTCAAGTAACCATAACTCCATCCCATACTGACCTTTCATATAATAAAGGTGCCCACTCTTTCGAGTGTTAATAATCCTAGAGAGAACTAACATGTGTGATGTCTCTAGTTCTTTTTTTTTTTTTTTTTTTTTTGAGTTGGAGTCTCACTCTGTCACCCAGACTGGAGTGCAGTGGCCACTGCAGCCTCGACCTGCTGGGTTCCGGTGATCCTTTTGCCTCAGCCTTCCAGTAGCTGGAACTACAGGCGTGCACTACCACGTCCAGCTAATTTTTTGATTTATTGTAGAGATGAGGTCTCGCTAAGTTGCCCAGGTGGGTCTCGAACCTGTGGGCTCAGGCAATCCACTCACCTCAGCCTCCCAAATCTCGGGATTACAGGCTGAGCCACCAAGCCCAGCTTCCAGTTCTTATTTTTTTAAATGAGTGCTAACACTTTTATTTCAAATGATAAAAGTCAGATGTGCTTTCTTCAACGTCAGTCTGTGATAGTGGCTGAGTACCACTGATTTTTACAATCATTGGTTCACCTAAATGGAAGCAAAACAATAAAGAAGACTCATCTGAGCTGGCATCACAATGCCAGCCATTAAAGTCTTCTCATGTGCAAACCTTCTCCACAACAAGCCTCTTGCTCTGCCATGTTTGCCATTGGCTAAAGCAGCACTACATGATCAAAGGGACACTCAGCTGTCGTAGTTGTCAGACTTGCTTATTATTCTTTCTTAGCAAATGTCTTTGATGTTCTCTGATCTGAAATTTCATGCAACATCCCTTTGACTCCTTTTCCCCAAAAGTGGAAAATAAGATTTAAAAATGCTTTTCTCTGAAAGACAGTGAGGCTGAAGTCACTCATGCTCTAAGTATAACTGTA
>NW_007186058.1:0-764 GCF_000164805.1 Carlito syrichta
CTGACTTAAGTAGCTCACTATCTAGCTAGGAAGCTGGCTATCCAGCTGACTTAACTAGCTTACTTAATTAGCTGGCCTGCTTTCCAGTCAGCTGAATTAACTAACTTGTTATATATCTAGCCAGTTGTCTAGACAGCTGACTTTATTAGCAAGCTACCTAGCAAGTCAGTTGGTTAGCCAGCTGACTTACCTAGGTAACGTAACTAGCTAGCCAGCAGATTAACCAGCTGACTTAACTATCTTGCTACCTAGGTAGTCAGCTGCCTAATCAGCTGACTAAACTAGGTGACTTTACCTAGCCTGCTGGCTAGCAGGTTGAATTAACAGCTTAAGTACCAGCCAGCCAGCTGGATAGTGAGCTGATTTAACTTGCTAGCTACCTACATAGCCTGCTGGATTTCCAGCTGACTTAACTACCTAGGTACCTAGGTAACCATCTAGGTAGTGAGCTGGCTAATCCTGGTTACTTAACTAGCTATATAATGGACTAGCCAGCTGACTTAACTAGGTAGATACCCAGCTAGGCAGCTGGCTAGCCAGCTGACTTAACTCGCTGATGTAACTAGCTAGCAAGCTGACTTAACTAGCTGACTTTGTCAGCTAGTTACCTAGCTAGCCAGCTGGCTTATCTAGCTGGCTTTACTAGCTAGCTATCTAGCTAGGAAGCTGACTTAAGAAGCTGATTTAACTAGCTACCTAGCTACCATAACTAGCTGATGAATATAGCTAGCTTCCTAGCTAGCCAGCTGACTTAATTAAGCTGC
>NW_007186059.1:0-347 GCF_000164805.1 Carlito syrichta
TATCTATCTGTATAGGTAGCTGACTTAACTAGCTAGTTAACTGGCTAGTTAGATGGGTAGTTGACTTAAATATTTACCTGACTAGCTAGCTGAGTAGCTAGCTGACTTAACTGGCTAGCTGACTAGCAACCTGACTAGCTAACTGACTTAACTAGGTACCTGATTTCATAGCTGACTTAACTAGCTAGCTGGCTAGCTAGTTGACGTATGTAGCTGACTAACTGATTGGCTGGCTAGCTAGATCTCCAGCTGACTTAACTAGCTAGTTACATGGATGACTATACGGCTAGCCAGCTGGTTTAACTCTCTAGTTAACTGTCTGGCTATCAGGCTAGGCAGCCAACAAT
>NW_007186060.1:0-351 GCF_000164805.1 Carlito syrichta
TGAAAGAAGTTTGGCACCAGCAATGACTCCAAGCCGGTCTGAACCAAGAGATTTATTAAAGGGGCAGTTACATGAAGGGACTATAACCAAGGAAGGACAAGAGAGAGAGAGAAAAAGAGAGACCGAGAGAGAAAGAGAGTAAGAGAGTGGCGGGGACAGAGAGAGAAAGCAAGGGGGGGGAGAGAGGGTGAGAGAGTGTGAGAGAAAGCAAGAGAGGGAGAGAGAGCTATGCAGGGAGAAAGGTATATTTATGAACCTTGTGGGGGCAGGCCAGTGCCATGCCTGAGTCTTATTGGAGGAGACTATGAGGTAGCATTTCTATAGGGAGAGGTTGTTTGAGCACAGGTTTTA
>NW_007186061.1:0-382 GCF_000164805.1 Carlito syrichta
AATTAAGTCAAGTAGTTAAGTCAGCTGGCTAGCCAGCTAGCTTGCTGTGTAGAGAGCTAGTTAAGTCAGCTGGCTAGCCAGCTGGCTAACTAGTTAAGTCAGCTAGTTGAGTCAACTGGTTTTCCAGTTGGCTAGCAGGTTGTCAACTAGTTAATTCATCTGGCTTCCCAGCTGGCTATCTAGGTAGAAAGTTACGTCAGCTGGCTAACCAGCTTGCTAGAAAGTTAAATCAGCTAGTTAATTCAGTTGGTTTCCCAGCAAGCTAGCAAGGTAGCTAGCTAGTTAACTCAGGTGGCTAGACTGCTGGCTAGCTGGTTAAGTCAGCTAGTTAATTCAGCTGGCCAGCCAGCACTCTAGCTACATATGTCAGCTAGTTAAGTCA
>NW_007186062.1:0-308 GCF_000164805.1 Carlito syrichta
GTTTCTGGGGTGTCTGTGTGAGTATCCACTGACAGCAACAGGGCCCTGGCCATGCCACACACTCAGCAAAATCACCTTGTCAGGACTTTATATGTCATTCTGGAGGGGACTGCGTTGTTCCACTGTGACTGTTCTCCTGGTGAATATGACATCGAGCTCTTCTCAGGTGATAATGGCCCTCTGTACATATTCTCTTATGAAGTGCCTGGTCAAGCCTTTTGCACCTTTAAAAATGGAGTTGATAACATTTTTTCTGATTGACTTGTAAGTGTTCTTTACATATTCTGGATGTTTGTTAGCTTTGTGGA
>NW_007186063.1:0-726 GCF_000164805.1 Carlito syrichta
GGTGTCTGTGTGAGTATCCACTGACAGCAACAGGGCCCTGGCCATGCCACACACTCAGCAAAATCACCTTGTCAGGACTTTATATGTCATTCTGGAGGGGACTGCGTTGTTCCACTGTGACTGTTCTCCTGGTGAATATGACATCGAGCTCTTCTCAGGTGATAATGGCCCTCTGTACATACTCTCTTATGAAGTGCCTGGTCAAGCCTTTTGCACCTTTAAAAATGGAGTTGATAACATTTTTTCTGATTGACTTGTAAGTGTTCTTTACATATTCTGGATGTTTGTTAGCTTTGTGGATCACCGGTTCTCTCTCACACACACCTGTCTCTTCACTTTTTGAACAGCTTCAAACAAAAGTTTATCATTTTAATGACATCCAATCAAATCAATCTTTTCTTACAGGGTTTGAATTTTCTTTGCCCATTAAAGAAAGCTTTTGCCCCCCCAGGCTCATGAAGAAGCTCTTCTGGTCTCTCTTCAGGAGCCTTGCCAGACGTTTTGCACTTAGGTCTAGAATCCAAGGACACACCCTTCCTCTGCCCTCCCTGCCACCCGCCTTTAGAGAAATGGAGATGTGACATAGGAAGCGAAGAAGGCTCAAAGCTCAGAGGCCAAGCCCAGAGACATGGTCGTCTTCTGTGTAACCCCAGGGCTGGCAGCTGTCTAGGGAAAGGGAGAAGTCACATGCATCTGAGCCCCTTTGACCAACTTTAGGTCAGGGGA
>NW_007186064.1:0-753 GCF_000164805.1 Carlito syrichta
GGCCCTCTGTACATATTCTCTTATGAAGTGCCTGGTCAAGCCTTTTGCACCTTTAAAAATGGAGTTGATAACATTTTTTCTGATTGACTTGTAAGTGTTCTTTACATATTCTGGATGTTTGTTAGCTTTGTGGATCACCGGTTCTCTCTCACACACACCTGTCTCTTCACTTTTTGAACAGCTTCAAACAAAAGTTTATCATTTTAATGACATCCAATCAAATCAATCTTTTCTTACAGGGTTTGAATTTTCTTTGCCCATTAAAGAAAGCTTTTGCCCCCCCAGGCTCATGAAGAAGCTCTTCTGGTCTCTCTTCAGGAGCCTTGCCAGACGTTTTGCACTTAGGTCTAGAATCCAAGGACACACCCTTCCTCTGCCCTCCCCGCCACCCGCCTTTAGAGAAATGGAGATGTGACATAGGAAATGAAGAAGGCTCAAAGCTCAGAGGCCAAGCCCAGAGACATGGTCGTCTTCTGTGTAACCCCAGGGCTGGCACCTGTCTAGGGAAAGGGAGAAGTCACATGCATCTGAGCCCCTTTGACCAACTTTAGGTCAGGGGAGAGCACATTTCCCTAGTAGTGGGTGACATCACTATCATGGCTGATAACGATAACATGAGATATGAGTTGCAGACCATTGGAATTCCACAGAGAGTCAGCTCAGCCCCATCTCATGAGCAAGCAGCAGGGGTCTGTCCCTCCCTCCCAAGATCCCCACAACCCTCAGTTCAGGACGTGGGACACCAAGCAGCTC
>NW_007186065.1:0-335 GCF_000164805.1 Carlito syrichta
AGTGAGAAATGCCAATGTTGGTGGGAAGCAGAGAGGCGGTGAGAAGGTTGGAGATTAGTTTAGTGTTAACGACTGCTGATCCTTTGTTAGTCAGTAACCCCCTTTCCTTCCATATGGCCGAGTGGGAGATGAGAATGTGGAAAACATATTTGGGGTCAGTGTAGAGAGAGAGAGAGAGAGTGTCCAGCCGCTAACTGGAACGCCCGAGTAGCAACTATAAGTTCTGCCTGTTGGTTAGTGGTGACTGGCGGGAAAGGCTTTGCCTCAGTGACATATGTAATAGGGGTGATGGCGTATCCCGCGACTTGGGACCCGTTGTGGAGGAAGGAGCTGCC
>NW_007186066.1:0-300 GCF_000164805.1 Carlito syrichta
CTAGCTAGCTACATAGCTAGCCAGCTGACTTAAATAGTTAGCTAACTAGGTAGCTAACTAGCTAACAAGCTGACTTAAATAGCTAGCTGCCTATTTAATTATCTGAATTAACTCATTAGCTAACGAGTTAGTTAGCTGACAAAACCAGCCGACAACTCGTTAGCTAACTAGCTAACTAGCTGACTCATCCAGTTGACTTAACTCCTTAGTTAAATAGCTAACTACCCTATTCAACCAACTGACTCAACCCGTTTGCTAACTAGCTACCTAGCTGACTCAACCAGCAGACTCAACCCTTTA
>NW_007186067.1:0-717 GCF_000164805.1 Carlito syrichta
CCTACATGATCTCTAGCTAAGGATAACTAAGAAAACTCTTTTACACGGGTCCTCTCTCACAATATCTACATGACATGTTGCTAATGGCAATACAAGAATAAGGGTTTCCAAACAGGATTCTGGGAAAGGGAGTCCTCATATACAGGACATTGCATGGCCCCTCAAAAATAAGAATAAGGAATCTGTGAATACACTAGTCCACAATCCGACAAATTCACAGGGCGTCTTGCTGTGGTATAAACAAGAATCAAGGCGTCGACTCATCTCATGTTTCAGAGATATTTGGCTTGTGGGTACTGTGAATGAGTCTTTTTAGGACTCCAGAAACATTCTGGTTCTCTTGGGAGTTGTAATCGGGTATCTGGTAGTACAGATTCCTTAAATTCCTTGGGACAATTAAGGACAGATTCCCGGAAAAAAAGTATCATAGTGCCGTATTTGGATGGTACTTTGGTCTTAAGATAAACCTGGTAATCTTTAAATTTCCATTTGTACTTTATTTATAGAGGGGACGAGATTTTTGCCATTGCCAAATATTTAGTACAAATTATTAAAATGTAACCAGATTCCATGGATTCCATGTCCCTAGGAAACATCTGGGCATCTGCATTTTTTGTACAGAGAGTTTTGGAATCTACATGGACAAGGAAATTCAGGGCATCTTGCTGAGAACGGAAAGGGAATCCGGTTCTTGGAGTTCTTAATCGCCTAAATCTA
>NW_007186068.1:0-303 GCF_000164805.1 Carlito syrichta
GAGGGATGAGGATTTCAGCATCAATAATTAAATGCTCACTGAATCCCCTTGCTTTTGGTACGGTGCTGCCACTCCCAGCTGGACCTGCATCTCCAGTTCAGGGATGTTTTGGTCTCTTGCTAGGCTGGGGAGGATGAATCCACTCATCTCTATGGAGGGAGATGGGAGATGATCCCAGGTTCTGACTCATAAACAATTTCACACACACACACACACACACACACAAACACACATACACACACACACACATACACACACACACACAAAATCAAAAACTTGGCTAGGTGTGGTGGTGCATGCCTG
>NW_007186069.1:0-325 GCF_000164805.1 Carlito syrichta
ATGGAATGGGGATGAATGGAATGGAGAAGAATCTAATGGACTAACATGGAATAAATGGAAGAGAAAGGAATTGAATGGAGAGGAAAGAAGTGGAATGGAGAATAATGGAATAGAAAAGAATGGAATGGAGAGGAATGAAATGAAGAAGAATGGAATGGAAAGGAATGGAAGGGTGAGGAATAGAATGGAGATGAATGTAAGGTAGAGGAATCGAATGGCAAGGAATGGAAAGGAGTGGAAAGAGATGTAATTGAATTTAGACGAATGGAATGAAGAGTAATGAGATGGAATGGAATGGAGAAGAAATAAATGGAATGGAGAATAA
>NW_007186070.1:0-322 GCF_000164805.1 Carlito syrichta
AACCCACAGTTCATAAGAGAAAAGATAGACAAGTGGGACCTTATTAAACTGACAAGCTTCCACAAGGCCAAAGAAACCATCAAGAGAGCAGGGAGACAGCCTACAGACTGGGAAAAAGTATTTGACAACACCAGGTCTCATCTTGGATCTACAAGGAACTCAAACGTGCTGAAAAGAAAAAAACAAACAACCCCATTATAAAATGGGCAAAAGATATGAACAGACACTTCACAAAGGAAGACATCTGAGCAGCCAACAGACTCATGAAGAAATGCTCAACCTCACTAATCACCAGGGAGATGCAAATCAAAACCACACTGAG
>NW_007186071.1:0-549 GCF_000164805.1 Carlito syrichta
CACCTAACCCCAGTCAGAATGACAATTATCAACAAGTCAAAAAATAACAGCTGCTGGAGATGGTATGGTGAAAATGGAACACTTCTACACTGTTGGCCGGAGTGTAAACTAGTGCAACCTCTGTGGAAAGCAGTGTGGCGGTTCCGAAAAGCTCTAAATACCAACCTCCCATATGACCCCATAATCCCCCTACTGGGAATATCCTGAAGAACACAAATCACTCTATAAAAAAGATACCTGCACATGCATGTTTATCGCAGCATTGTTCACAATAGCAAGAACCTGGAAACAGGCATGCTGCCCGTCAAAAGAGGACTGGATTTAAAAAATATGGTACATATGCACGATGGAATACTATGCAGCCATAAAAAAGAACAAAATCCTGAATTTCGCAGCAACCTGGATGGAACTAGAGTCTATAATACTGAGTGATCTCTCACAGAAACAAAGGTCCGAGTATCACATGTTCTCACTCATATAATGGACCTTAAACATCCAATGCAATGCTATACGAAAATGACTGACCGTACTGGGAAACTATGGTGGGGG
>NW_007186072.1:0-702 GCF_000164805.1 Carlito syrichta
AAAAACCTGGAAACAGCCATGCTGCCCGTCAAAAGAGGACTGGATTTTTAAAATGTGGTACATATACACGATGGAATACTATGCAGCCATAAAAAAGAACAAAATCATGAATTTCGCAGCAACCTGGATGGAACTAGAGTCTATAATACTGAGTGACCTCTCACAGAAACAAAGGTCCGAGTATCACATGTTCTCACTCATATAATGGACCTTAAACATCCAATGCAATGCTATACGAAAATGACTGACCATACTGGGAAACTATGGTGGGGGAGGGAGATGGGATTAACAGTAGCAAATATCTATCTGAGAATGGGAAACACCCCATATCAACAGGGTGCCTGAATGAAACGCAATTGTATACCTAACCCTTAACTGTACTCCACAGCTTCATAATAAAAAATTTTTAAAAAAGAGCTTCTATAGCATTGTGTAAGTAGTATTAGCATAGAATAGAAAGGTAATAAAGTTTAAGTTAGTCATCATGAGTATTGAGTGAGCTTAGAAGTTATTGGTTATTGGAATATCATTAGGCTAATAGGGATTGTTGCACTGCTTTTGAAGAGCATTAAATAGCATAGAGAACAATAAGATAATCTTGGGGTTTGTCCTTTCTCATACCTGAGAAAACATCTGGTGGGTGGGAGATGCCCCTCCTGCACCTGGTTTCATGTACACGTGAAAGACTTGTGAGACTGTCTG
>NW_007186073.1:0-3460 GCF_000164805.1 Carlito syrichta
AGTTAGCTAAGTGGGTAGCTACTAGCTAGCAAACTGACTTAAATAGTTAACTTCCTAGCTAGCTAGCTGCCTTAACCAGCTAGCTAACTATTTAGCTTATTCATTATCTGACTTGCTAGATGATGACTTATCTCGTTAGCTAATGAGCTAGCTAGCTGACTCAACCAGCTGACTTAACACGTTAGCTCACTAGCTAGCTGACTCATCCAGTTGAGTTAACTAGCCAGCTAACTAGATAGCAAGCGTACTCAACCAGCTGACTCAACCCATTTGCTAACTAGCTAGCTAGCTGACTCAACCAGCTGATTTAACCCATTAGTTACCTAGCTAACTACCTGACTCAACCTGCTGACTTAATCCATTAGCTATCTAGCTAGCTAGCTGTCTTAACCAGCTGACTAAATTAGAAAGCTGACTTAACTAGCTGACTTAGCTAGCTGACAACTACTTTGCTAGCTGACTTCACTGGCTGACTGAACTAGATAGCCAGCTGACTTAACTACCTGAAATAAAGTGTTAGCTAACTAGTTTACTAAATGAATAACCATCTGACTCATCTAATTACCTCAGTAGTTAGGTAGCAGACTTAAGTAGGTGATTAAATAGCTAACTAGTGAGTTAGTTGACTTAGCTAGCTGACTTAGCTAGCTATATGGTTAGTGAACTTACTTAGCTAGCTGACAACTATTTGGCTAATGAGAAAGCTACCTGATTTAACGAGTCAGTTAGCCAGTTAGCTAACTGTTTTAAATAGTTGGCAAACGACTTTACCAGCTGACTTAACTAGTTGTATAACAATTAGCTAGGTTACTTAACTTGGCAGACGAGTCGCCTGAATATTTAGCTGGTTTAACTCATTGGCTGACTACTCAGCCAACTTATTACCTGGCTTAAAAGGGTGGCCCACTAGTCGGCCGACTAGTAAGGTGGGTCAACGATTTGACTGACAAGTTGGTCCACTAGTTAGCACGATTATCTAGTAGGCTGGCTGGTTTCCTGACCTAACTAGTCGGCCGACTATTTGGCTGACAAGTTGGGTGGCCTAACCATCCTCCTAGATAGCAGAACTAAATTCTCAGCTGACAAGTTGGCAGCCTAGTCGGCCATTTGGTTAGCTGAAATAACTAGTTGGCTGGCTAGTCGGCTGACCGCTTAGCTGACATAACTAGTCGGCAGGCGAGTTAGTCGACTGGTCAGCAGACTTAACTAGTCAGCTGGCAAGTGAGCTGACAGGTCAGAAGACTTAACTAGTCAAACAGTGATTGAGCTGACCAGTGAGCCGATTTAACTAGTCAGCCGTCAAGTAAGCTGATGGGTGAGCTGCTTTAACTAGTCAGCCAGAAGCTAGCTGACCGGTGAGCTGATTTAACAAGTCAGCTGGGGGGCAAGACGACTAGTTAGCTGAAGTGTTGACCTGTGAGTGAGTCGACAAGTAATTGACCTGTTGGCAGGCAAGTGACCTGACTAATTTGCTGACCTGTTGGCAGGCTAGTGAGCCGAATAGTTAGCTGAGGTGATGGAAGGCAAGTGAGCCCACTAGTTATCTGATAAGCTGGTTGAATGGCTAGCCGATTAGTTAGCTAAGTAATTAGCTGATTTGCTAGCTGATATAACTAGCTAGCTGACTAGCTTGCTATCTAGCCAGCTAGCCGTCTTAAATAGCTGACTTAACTAGCTAGCTACCTAGCTGGCCAGCTACTAAACTAGCTGAAATATCTAGCTAGCAAACTGTCTAGCCATCTGAATTGATTAGCTTTTTGACTAGCAAGCGAGCAACCTAGCCAATTGACTTAGCAAAGTGACTAAACTAGCTAGGAAGCTGGTAAGTAGGCTGAATTAACTACTTGATAAATGAGCTAGGCAGTTGGCCAGCCAGGTGACTAAACTAACTGACTTAAATAATAATCTAGCAGGCTAGCCAGCTGACATAACTAGCTCTCTACCTCTCTAGCCAACTGGATAGCCAGAAGACTTAACCAGCTGACTTCATTAGCTAGCCATCTGGCCAGCCAACTGACTTAACTAGGTCACTACCTAGCTAGCCAGCTGGGTAGCCAGCTGAATTAACTAGCTTTCTTAACTAGATGACCTGCTTTCCAGCCAGTTTAATTAAGTAGCTTGAACATAGTTAGCCAACTGGTTATCCAATTGAATTAACTCAGTGACTTATCTAGCTAGCCAGCTGTCTAGCCAGCTGACTAAAATAGCAAGCTACCTAGCTAGCGAGTGGGCTAGTCAGCTGATTTATCTAGGTGACTTAACTATCTAGTCAGTGGGCTATACTGTTGACATAAGTAGCTAGCTAACTAGCTGGCAAGCTGGCTAGCAGGCTGACTTAACAAGTTGACTTAACTTGCTAGCCAGCTGGTTATCCAGCTGACATAATTGCCTAGCTACGTAGCTAGCCATCAGGGCTAGAGAGCTGACTAAAACTAGATGACTTAAAGAAGAAGTCAGCTGTCTAGCCAGCATACTTAACTAGCTATCTACCTAGACAGAGAGCTGGGTAGCCAGCTGACTTAACTAGCTGACATAATTAGAAGCCTGATTGCCAGCCAGCTGACTTAACTAGCTACCTACATACATAGCCCACTGGCTTGCCAGAGGACTTAACTATCTAACCACCTACCTAACCTGCTGGCCAGCGAGCTGACTTAACATGGTGACTAAACTAGCTAGCCAGCTTACCTAAACAACTGACTTAACTAGCTAGCTACCTACCTAGTCAGCTTACTTCACTAGCTGCTTTAACTAGCTAGCTCCCTCAGTAGCTATCATATAGCTAGCTGCCTTAACTAGCAGATTTAACTAGCTAGCTAGCTGAGATCCAGCTGAATTAACTCACTAGCTACCTAGATATCCAGCTGAGTGAACTACTTGAAATAACTAGCAAGCCACCTGTCTACACATCTGATGTAGCTAGCTTTTTAATAGCTAGCCAGCTTGCTAGAAAACTGACTTAACGAGCTGACTTAACTATCTAGCCAGATGGTTAGCCAGCTGACTAAACTAGCTGACTTAACTAGCTTGCCAGCTGGCTAGCCAGCTGACTTCATTGCCTATCTACCTAGCTAGCCAGCAGCCTAGCCAACTGACTTAACGAGCTGACTTAATGAAGTAGCCAGTTGGTGAGCCAACAGACATAAGTAACTACCTACCTAGATAGACAGCTGGATAGCCAGGTGACTTAACTAGGTGACATAACAAGACATGGCTAGCAAGCTCAATTTACTAGTTATCAACCTACTTAGACTGCAGTCTTGCCAGTTGAGTTAACTACCTAATTACATAGCTAACTTGCTGGCCAGTGAGCTGACTTAACTGCATGACTTAACTAGCTAGCCAGCTGGCTAGCCAGCTGATTTAACTAGCTAGCTACCCTGTTTTGAAGCTGGCTAGACAACAGATTTAACTAAATGACTTAACTAGTTAGCTACCTATCTAGCCAGATGACTTAACG
>NW_007186074.1:0-308 GCF_000164805.1 Carlito syrichta
TTCCATTCCACTCCATTTCTCTCCAGTCCTGTCATCTCCATTTCATTCCTTTTCCATCCTCTCCATTCTATTCCACTCAATTCCATTCATTCCCATTACATTCCATTCGATTTTATTCCATTTCTCTCCAGTCGATTCCACTCAGTGCCATTCCATACAATTCCATTCCATTCCATTCCAATCCATTCCATTACATTGCATTCCTTCCCCCTCCATTCCATTCCTCTCCATTCCATTCCATTCCACTCTACTCCATTCCATTTCACTCAACTCCACTCCATCCATTCCTCTCCATTCCATTTCATTCC
>NW_007186075.1:0-357 GCF_000164805.1 Carlito syrichta
ATTCCTCTCCATTCCATTCCATTCCACTCTACTCCATTCCATTTCACTCAACTCCACTCCATCTATTCGTCTCCATTCCATTTCATTCCACTCCAATCAATTACAATGCACTCCATTCCATAGCATTCCTCTCCATTCCATTCAATTCCTCTCCATTCCTTTTCATTCCATGTAATTCCTTTCAACTGTAACGCATTCCACTCCATCCTTTGCATTCCCATCCTCTCCATTCCATTCCTCTCCTTTCCATTCCATTCCATTCCTCTCCGTTCCATTCCATTCTATTACATTCCTACGCAATCAATTCCATTCCATTCTACTTCATTTCATTCCACTACATCCATTCCATTTCATTCC
>NW_007186076.1:0-854 GCF_000164805.1 Carlito syrichta
AGCGTGCGGGGAAGTTTTGAGTCCCTGCTCCCTCCAGCTCTCTCCCCCAGCCCGGCACCCGGCACCGCAGGTCGCACAGGGAAGCTCTGAGCACCCGCCCCTCAGAGATACCGGTTCCATTACTGGCTGAATACTCTGTAGGGTCCCAGTGCCACTCTCGTCATTTACAGCCTGCCTTTTGGAACTTTGGAGCTCTGGAACTCCGGGTCCACCCTGGCTGAGGCACTCAGCGTGAGACCCCAAGCCAGAGGACCCAGACAAGTGGAGAAAAACAGATCTGCTTAAACTGCCTTGCCATTCTCCAGGCAGAGACTCCCATTGCCCCGCCCACCTAGCAACAAACTTACCTCAGCTCCTAAGGCAACAGTGTGAAACAGGAGACAAAGCCCCACCCCTATGCTGCAACGAAAAACAAAAGGGAGAGGCTGGAATCGGAGATCACAGAAGTGACTCTAGTCTGATCGCTTATTTTGACCTATGATTTTATCATTGAAACTGTTGGTCTAGATTACGTTTGGTGTTTACCTTCTGACTAATACTGTTTCTTGATTTTTTTGGCCTGTCTCTGTTTAGCTATCAGTATTCTTTAGGGAATCTTTCTTACCTGTCTTTTTTCACTTCTTCCCAGCCCTGTGTCTCTCTCTCACCTGATAGTTGGTATGTATATCTGTTTTCCCTCTTGCACTTCTCCCTTTCGCTTATTTTGACTTATGATTTTATCATTGTAACTGTTAGTTTAGATCACATCTGTTGTTGACCTTCTGACCTACACTGTCTCTCGATTTCATTGACCTGTGTCTGTGTAGCTATCAGTACTCCTTAGGCATCTTTCTTACGTGTCTTTCTTCACTTCT
>NW_007186077.1:0-773 GCF_000164805.1 Carlito syrichta
CCGGTTCCATTACTGGCTGAATACTCTGTAGGGACCCAGTGCCACTCTCGTCATTTACAGCCTGCCTTTTGGAACTTTGGAGCTCTGGAACTCCGGGTCCACCCTGGCTGAGGCACACAGCGTCAGACCCCAACCCAGAGGACCCAGACAAGCAGAGAAAAACAGACCTGCTTAAACTGCCTTGCCATTCTCCAGGCAGACTTCCATTGCCCCGCCCACCTAGCAACAAACTTTACCTCAGCTTTTAAGGCAACAGTGTGAAACAGGAGACAAAGCCCCACCCCTATGCTGCAACGAAAAACAAAAGGCAGAGGCTGGAATCGGAGATCACAGAAGTGACTCTAGTTTGATGGCTTATTTTGACCTATGATTTTATCATTGAAACTGTTGGTCTAGATTACGTTTGGTGTTTACCTTCTGACTTATACTGTTTCTTGATTTTTTTGTCCTGTCTCTGTTTAGCTATCAGTATTCTTTAGGGAATCTTTCTTACCTGTCTTTTTTCACTTCTTCCCAGCCCTGTGTCTCTCTCTCACCTGATAGTTGGTATGTATATCTGTTTTCCCTCTTGCACTTCTCCCTTTCGCTTATTTTGACTTATGATTTTATCACTGTAACTGTTAGTTTAGATCACGTCTGTTGTTGACCTTCTGACCTACACTGTCTCTCGATTTTATTGACCTGTGTCTGTGTAGCTATCAGTACTCCTTAGGCAATCTTTCTTACGTGTCTTTCTTCACTTCTTCCCGATCCTGTGACTGTTTTTCACCTGA
>NW_007186078.1:0-838 GCF_000164805.1 Carlito syrichta
CTAGTCAGCCAACTTGCTAAGTCAGCTAACAAGTCAGTCGTGTAGTCAGTCAACGTGCTAAAACAGCTAAATATCTTCCGACTTGTCAACCAAGTTAAGTCACCTAGCTAACTCGTTAAACAACTTGTTAAGCCAGATAGTTAACTCATTTACCAACTAGTTATAACAGGTAGCTAACTAATTAACCAACTTGTTAAGTCAGTTAGCTATCTCATTAGGCTACTTGCTAAGTAAGCTAGCTATCTCATTAGGCTACTTGTTAAGTAAGCTAAGTCAGCTATCTAACGAGCTAGCTAGCTAAGTCAGCTAGCTAACTCAGCTAGTTCACTAGTTAGCTAAATTTTTAAGTCAGGTACTTAAGTCTGTTAACTAACTAGTTAGCTAATTAGTTAAGTCAGCTACTTATTCAGCTAGATAAATTGTTAGCTAAATATTTAATTCTGGTAGTTAAGTCAACTAGCTAACTAGTTAAATCAGTCAGTTAAGTCAATTACCTAAGTAGTTAATTCAGCTAGCTAAGTCAGCTAGTTAAGGCAACTTTTAATTTAGTCAGTTGGTTAAGACAGCTAGCTAGCTAGTTAGCAAACGGGTTGAGTCAGCAGGTTGAGTAGGCTACCTAACTAGTTAGTTAGCGAGTTAAGTAAGCTGAATGAGTCAGATAGCTAGTTAGTAAGCTAACGAGTTAAGTCAACTGCTTGAGCCATCTGGGAAGCTCGTTAGCTATTGAGGTAAGTCGGATGAATAAGTCAGCTAGATAGCATGTTACATAATGAGTAAGCTAGTTAGCTAGCTGGCTAAGTCAGCTAGCTAGCTAGCTAGACAGCTATCTATTTAAGTA
>NW_007186079.1:0-446 GCF_000164805.1 Carlito syrichta
CCCTGGACCTACTGGGCGTGGCCACTTTGGAATGATGGGGCCCTGGGTTTCCCCACCCAATGCATATCTCAAATGCTCAGGAGCCTAGGGTCAAAATTACGGTTGACGGACATCCCATCCTCTTCCTGCTAGACACTGGAGCCACCCTTTCTGTCCTGCAGGAGTTCTGGGGACCAACCTCACCATCCAGGTCCCCAGTAGTCGGGGTAGGGGGCCAAACCTTCATCCTACGCACAACTCCTACACTAATGTGCATATTTGCTAGTGTCCCATTTACCCACTCCTTCCTGGTCATGCCTCAATGCCCTATACCCCTCATGGGGAGGGACATCTTGGCTAAGTTTCAGGCATCCATCACCTTCAACCCAAGCGCTGCCCTCACCAATCCATTACCAACAACTTCCTTACTCCTCCTTTTGGCCTCTAGCCCCAGGCCCCCCTCCCCA
>NW_007186080.1:0-421 GCF_000164805.1 Carlito syrichta
GAAATGTAAAGAAAGGGAGTGGAGGAGAGAGGAGCAGAATGGAAACGAAAGCAATATAATAGAATGGAGAGGATTGGATTGAAAAGGAATAGAAGAGAATGGAGATGAACGGAATGGAATGGAGTGGACTGGAGTGGAAAGGAATTTAATGGAGAGGAATGAAATGGAATGCACAGGAATGGGTTGGAATGGACGGCAATGGAAAGGAATGGAGAGTTATGTAATGGAGAGGTATGGAATGGAAAGGAATGGAGAGGAATGGAATGGAGAGGAATGCAAAGAAATGGAATGGAGAGGAATGGAATAGAATGGAAAGGGATGAAATGGAATGGAAAGGAGAGGAATGGAATGACGAAGAATGGAACGGAATAAAATGTAGTGGAATGAAATGGAATGGAATGGAATGGACAGAAATTGAATG
>NW_007186081.1:0-334 GCF_000164805.1 Carlito syrichta
TAGAATGGAAAGGGATGAAATGGAATGGAAAGGAGAGGAATGGAATGACGAAGAATGGAACGGAATAAAATGTAGTGGAATGAAATGGAATGGAATGGAATGGACAGAAATTGAATGGAATGGAGACGAATGGAATGGAAGGCAATGCAGAGGATTGGAAGTAAATGGAGAGAAATGGAAAGGAGAGGAAAGGAATGGATTGGAGAGTAATGGAATGGAATGAAATAGAGAGGAAGGGAATGGAATGGAGACGAATGGAAAGGAGAGGATTGGAATGTAATAGAATGGAGAGGAATGGATTATAGATGAAAGTAACAGAATGGAATGGAGTGGA
>NW_007186082.1:0-777 GCF_000164805.1 Carlito syrichta
ATGTGTTTGTTGGCTGCTCGAATGTCTTCTTTTGTGAAGTGTCTGTTCATGTCTTTGCCCATTTTATAATGGGGTGGTTTGTTTTCTTCTTTTCAGTACGTTTCAGTTCCTTGTAGATCCAGGATGTTAAGCCTTTGTCAGACCTAGAGTTGGCAAATACTTTTTCCCAGTCTGTAGGCTGTCTCCCTGCTCTCTTGATGGTTTCTTTGGCTTTGCAGAAGCTTGTCAGTTTAATAAGGTCCCATTTGTCTATCTTCTCTCTTAAGTCCTGTGGGTTTCGGGTTTTGTAAAGGAATTGGATGCCAGTTCCGATTTCCATGAGAGTATTTCCTTCCTTTTCTGAGGTTCTTATAGTTTGAGGTTTTACATTTAGGTCTCTGATCCATTTGGAGTTAACCTTTGTGCATGGGGATAGATAGGGGTCCTGTTTCAATCTTCTGCATGTGGCCAGCCAATTTTCCCAGCACCATTTACTGAATAGGTTCTCCTCTCCCCATTGGTAGGTGGTGGGGGCTTTGTCGAAGATGAGTTGGTTGAGAAATTGAGGTTTTGCTTCTGGAATCTCAATTCTGTTCCATTGATCTATATGCCTGTTCCTGTACCAATACCAAGCTGTTTTGATGATTGTAGCTTTATAGTAAAGTTTGAAATCTGGTATTGTGATACCACCTGCTTTGTTTTTTTTGCTGAGGATTGTTCTGGCTATTCTTGGATGTTTGTGTTTCCATATGAATTCCTGTGTTGTTTTTTCTAGGTCTGAAAAGAATGTTGTTGGTA
>NW_007186083.1:0-740 GCF_000164805.1 Carlito syrichta
AAATACTCTTTCCCAGTCTGTAGGCTGTCTCCCTGCTCTCTTGATGGTTTCTTTGCCTTTGCAGAAGCTTGTCAGTTTAATAAGGTCCAATTTGTCTATCTTCTCTCTTAAGTCCTGTGGGTTTCGGGTTTTGTACAGGAATTGGATGCCAGTTCCGATTTCCATGAGAGTATTTCCTTCCTTTTCTAAGGTTCTTATGGTTTGAGGTTTTACATTTAGGTCTCTGATCCATTTGGAGTTAACCTTTGTGCATGGGGATAGATAGGGGTCCTGTTTCAATCTTCTGCATGTGGTCAGCCAATTTTTCCAGCACCATTTACTGAATAGGTTCTCCTTTCCCCATTGGTAGGTGGTGGGGGCTTTGTCGAAGATGAGTTGATTGAGAAATTGTGGTTTTGCTTCTGGAATCTCAATTCTGTTCCATTGATCTATATGCCTGTTCCTGTACCAATACCAAGCTGTTTTGATGATTGTAGCTTTATAGTAAAGTTTGAAGTGTGGTATTGTGATACCACCTGCTTTGTTTTTTTTTTTTTTGCTGAGGATTGTTCTGGCTATTCTTGGACGTTTGTGTTTCCATATGAATTCCTGTGTTGTTTTTTCTAGGTCTGAGAAGAATGTTGTTGGTAATTTAGTGGGTATTGCATTGAATTTGTAGATTGCCTTAGGTGAGATGGACTTCTTCACAATGTTGATTCTTCCGATCCATGAGCATGGAATATTTTTCCATTTGTTCGTGT
>NW_007186084.1:0-572 GCF_000164805.1 Carlito syrichta
ATTCCTGTACTTTCCAATCCATTACATTCCGTTACTCTCCATTCCATTCCATTCCGTTATTGTCTAACCAATTCCAATCCATTCCATTACGTAACTCTCCCTTCCATTCCATTCCATTCCTTTATTCTCCATTCAATTCCATTCCATTACTCACCATTCCATTCCATTCCATTCCATTCAATTCCGTTGCTCTATATTCAATTCCATTCCATTCCATTCCTTCACTCTCTATTCCATTGCAATCCGTTGCTATCAATCCCATTCCATTACTCTCCATTCCTTCCATTCCATTACTCTCCATTCAATTCATTCGATTCCATTCCATTCCATTGCATTCCGTTACTCTCCATTCCATTCCATTTTGTTACTATCCATTCCATTTCATCGACCCCATTTCATTCCGTTACTCTACATTCCATTGCATTAAATTCCATAACATTGAGTTACTCACTTTTCCATTCCATTCCATTCCATTCCATTCCAATCCCTTACTCTCCATTCCATTTCATTCCATTCCTTTCAAATCCTCTCAATTGCATTCCATTCAATTCCATTCCACTGCATTCCATTCC
>NW_007186085.1:0-412 GCF_000164805.1 Carlito syrichta
ACTGGATAGCCAGCTTACTTAACTAGTTGACTTAACCAGCTAGCCAGCTGAAACAACTAGTAGACTTAACTAGTTACCCAGCTGGCTACCCAGCTAACTTAACTAGCTCTCTACCTAGGTAGCTTGCAGGCTAGTCAGCAGATTTAAGTAACTGACATAATTTGCTAGTCTGCTGGCTAGCAAACTGACTTAAGCTTGCCACCTACCTAGCCACCTGGCTAGCCAGCTGCCTTAACTAGCTGACGTAAATAGCTGGCCTGCTTGCCAGACAGCTGAATTATCTAGCTTCCTATATAGCTAGCCAGCTGTCTAGCCAGATGACTTAACTAGGTCACTTAAGTAGGTAGCCAGATGACTTAAGTAACAAGCTACCTAGTTAGCCAGCTGGATATCGAGCTGACTTAACTAGGTG
>NW_007186086.1:0-615 GCF_000164805.1 Carlito syrichta
CTCTCTATTCCATTCCGTTGCACTCCATTCCATTCCTTTACTCTCAATTCCATTCCATTCCTTCCATTCTGTTACTCACCATTCCATTCCGTTTCATTGCATTCCATTCAATTACTCTCCATTCCATTCCATTCCATCCCATTCCACTCCATTCCATTGCATTCCATTCAATTACTCTCCATTCCATTCCATTCCATCCCATTCCACTCCATTCCATTACTCTCCATTCCATTCTATTCCACTATATTGCATTCCATTCCATTCCATTACGTTACTCTCCAATTCCATTCCATTCCATTGAATTTCATTCCATTCTCTTATTCTTCATTCCATTCCATTCCTTTCCATTCCATTCTATTTCATTCCATTCCATTCCTCTCCTTTCCACTCTGTTACTCTCTATTCCATCCCATTCCATTTCATTACATTACATGCCATTATGTTATTCTCCATTCCATTCAATACCATTCCATTCCATTCAATTTGTTGCTCTCCATTCCCTTCCATTCCATTCTATTGTATTCCATTCCATTCCATTTACTCTCCATTCCATTCCATTCCATTTCACTCCATTCCATTCTGTTACCCTCCAATCCATTTCGTTTCACTCCATTT
>NW_007186087.1:0-503 GCF_000164805.1 Carlito syrichta
CATTCCATTCCATTCCATTCCATTCTCTTACTGTCTATTACATTCCACTCCTTTGCATTCCATTCCATTACATTTCGTTACTCTCCATTCCCTTCCATTACTCTCCATTCCATTCCATTCCGTTACTCTCCATTCCATTCCGTTCCATTCCATTACTCTCCATTCCATTCCATTTCATTCCATTGCTCACCATTCCATTCCACTCTATTCCATTCCAGTCTATTCCCTGCCATTCCGTTTCTCTCCATTCCATTCCATTCCATTTCATTCCATTATGTTATTTTCCATTCCATTCCGTTACACTCCATTCCATTCCATTCCATCACTCACCATTACCCTTGATTCAATTCCATTCCATTCCGATACCCTCCATTACATTCAATTCCATCCCATTCCATTCCATTCCGTTACTCCCTATTCCATTCCATTCCATTCCATTCCTTTCCATTCCATTCCATTCCATTCCATTCCTTTCCATTCCATTCCTTTGCATTCCACTCCCT
>NW_007186088.1:0-2158 GCF_000164805.1 Carlito syrichta
AACAAACTATAGGGACATGGCAGGGGGAGTTTTGTAAGTAATAATTCCTTAATTTCTTGGCGCAACATCTGATTTCAGTTATCAAAGCATACAATTACATGGAACTTGTAGCTAAGGAGTATTGCAAATGGTCAGCATGATCAGTCAGCGTAAACAACTCAGGAGAACAAAGCTGTGGGTCTGTAGTCATGGGAATGTTACAGTAATCACACATATACATTGGGGGGTCATTTTTAAGTCAGGCAGACAGCTAAGATGGAAGATCTCAAGGAAATGGAGTTACTTATGTCAAGCAAGCTATTGCAGTTATTTTACATATTTCATTAGCTATTTCTGGGTAAAGTTATGATGTCTGCAACTTATATCTACAGGGTTAGTGAAAAGAAATTTCATATGGGAAATAACATGTATATATCTTTTTCCTGAACATATTTAAATTTATGTGTATGAAAAAGAGAAATAAGAGAAATGTGGTAGAATGCTGGCAACTGGTGAAGCCATGGTGTTCTTTGACCTTTTAGAGAGATTTTTTGAGTGTGAAATTTTAAAAATAAAGTAGATATAAAGCAGCACATCATTATAAATGAATACAATCTACATACAAATTAAACTATGTTTATTAAAAAAACAATTAGCCCTAAAGCTAAACAGCTCAATAGCAAAAGGTAAAATAAAATACAATAGTATCTTTAAATCTAAAATGTATTGGCTATTGAGAACTGAAAACTCATAACTCCCATTTGTAGTGGTTAGTGGCACTAACCACTAAATTTCAGCTTAACCTAGGATGAGTATGATTAAATCATAAACTCTTAAAAATAGATTTATTCCTTAAAACAGAAGTGTTGATTTAATCATTACCCTACAAAGCATACATTTTAATGGCCTGATATGGAATTCTCATAACTAAAATAACCAGGCTTTAGTAAATGAATGTGAAAACAGGATGGTTAGTTTAATCAGTCCTAAAATGGTTCATAGGAAGTCCTGAAAATTATCAGAATTAATATAGCGAAGAATTACTGCTGGATAATCATATCATTAGGACAAAGAATGACTTTGAAACTAAGAGTTAAGGGATATGATTACTACATATTCGCTGGTACTGCTGCACTAATTTGGTGGGACTTGTTTATAAAGACTTTTTCCAAATCTTATGACTAATTGTTTGAATATGACTTAGCATTTGGAGTTTACTGAAAGTTCTAGATTTGGGCAGAGCATTTAAAATTTAACCTCATGTGATTTTTTTGTAAACAGAAAAGAAATACATGCTCATTTTGTAAATTTCAAAGGTTGATTTCTCTCTTTGAGGTAAGGACTTAACATTTTAAGAATATATCTTTGCCGAGTACAATGGTTGACACCTGTAATCCCAGAACTTTGGGAAGCCAAGAGAGGAGGATCGCTTGAGGCCAGGAGTTTTGAGATCAGCCTGGGCAACATAACAAGACCTCGTCTCTACCAAAAAAAAAAATTTTTTTAAACTAGCCAGGCATGGTGGCATGCACCCATAGTCCTCGCTGACAACTATGGAAGGCTGAGGTGGAAGATCACCAGAGCCCAGGAGGCCAAGGCTGCAGTAATTTGTAATCATGCCACTACACTCCAGCCTGGGTGACAGAGTAAGATTGTAACTCCAAGAGAAAAAAAAGAAAACTATATCTTCTATACTTTTCTCAATTATACCAAACTAAACATATAAACAAGATTGCTTAATAATCTTAATAATTGATATACACAAATCTATAAATGTGATATACCATAATAACAGAATGGAAAAAAAAATCTCAATAGATGCAGAAAAAGCATTTGGCAAAATCCAACATCTTTTCATAATAAACTTTCAACAAACTATATTCAGCACATACTGAAAGTCCTACCCAATCAGGCAATAAATAAAATGCATCCAAGTTAGAATGGGAGAAGTTAAATTCCATTTGCAAACAACATGATCTTATATGTAGAAAACCCTAAAGACCCCACTAAGAAACTGTTCGAATTAATAAATTCAGTAAAGTTGCAGGATGCAAAATCAACAGCATTTCTACACAGTAGCATTTCTATACACTAACAAACTATCTAGAAAAGGATAGTCAGAAAACAATCCCATTTATAATAGCTACTGAAATAATAAGATGCTTAGGAACAAATTTAA
>NW_007186089.1:0-319 GCF_000164805.1 Carlito syrichta
TTCCAAAGAGGCTGCACCAGTTTGCATTCCCACCAGCAGTGTAGAAAGAACTGGGAGCCAATTCCTGTTCAGAACCCTAAAGGCCAATATCTTAAGAAATAAGATAGACAAGTGGGACCTCATCAAATTAACAAGCTTCTGCAAAGCAGAAGAAACCATCAAGAGAGCAGGGAGACAGCCCACAGCATGGGAAAATATATTTGCCAACTGTTTACCCGACAAAGACCTAACATCTAGGATCTACAAGGAACTCAAATGCGCCGAAAGGAAAAAAACAAACTGCCACTTTAAAATGAATAGACAATTCTCAAAAGAAGAT
>NW_007186090.1:0-555 GCF_000164805.1 Carlito syrichta
CAATATAATCTAAAATCCCAGCAGAGAAATATGAAAACTGATAAAGTGATTCTAAAACTTATATGAAAAACAAACAGCTAATATACCCAAGGTAATTTTAATACAGAAGGAAATGCTGTAGGTTACTATATATCAAAAATTATTTTAATACCATATCAATTAACATTTAGGAAGTTAAATTATCCCTCTTTGCTGATAATATGATTCTATATCTTGAAAACCCAAGAGAATTTGTCAATAACTTCCTTGCACTGATAAAAAACTTTGGCAGTCTCAGAGTACAATGTAAACATGCAAAAGGCAATAGTATACTTATACACCAACACCAGCAGGCAGAGAACCAAGTAAAAAGCACAATCCCATTCACAATGACCATTAAAAAAAGAGAGAGAGAGCCGGGCTTGGTGTCTCAGCCTATAATCCCGTGCCTTTGGGAGGCTGAGGTGAGTGGATCACTTGAGCCCGCTGGTTTGAGACCCGCCTGGGCAGAGAGACCTCATCTCTACAATAAATCAAAAAATCAGCCCGGCGTGGTAGCACATGCCTGTAATTCCG
>NW_007186091.1:0-396 GCF_000164805.1 Carlito syrichta
TGGCCCAGAGTTCAAGACTAGGAAGGAAGACCAGGATGTCGTCCAAATGGAAAACCTGTGATTGCAGCAGTTTGGGAGACCCAGGCAGAGAGAGTGGCCTGATTTCGGAGGTTTGAGAACAGCCTGTGTGACCTAAGTGAAGAAAGAAAAGAAAGAAAGAAAGAAAGAAAGAAAGAAAGAAAGAAAGAAAGAAAGAAAGAAAGAAAGAAAGAAAGAAAGGAGGAAAGAAGGAAGGAGGGAAGGAAGGAAGGGAGGAAGGAAAGAAGGAAGGAAGGAAGGAAGGAAGGAAGGAAGGAAAGAAGGAAGGGAGGGAGGAAGGAAGGAAGGAAACCAGGAAGGAAGAAAGGAAAGAAAGAAAGATAGATAGATAGATAGACAGACAGACAGACAGACAGA
>NW_007186092.1:0-364 GCF_000164805.1 Carlito syrichta
GCTACTGACCTAGCCAGCTGACATAACTAGCTGTTTTAACTAGTTAGCTACCTAGCTAGAATCATATAGCTAGTTGACTTAACTGGTGACTTAACTACATAGCTCACAGTCATATGTAGCTGACTTAACTAGCTAGCATCCGGGCTAGTCAGTTGACTTAAGTAGCTGAAATATCTAGCAAGCAATTTGGCTGCCCATCAGGTTTAACTAGCTTTTTAACTAGCTAGCCAGCTGTCTTGACAACTGGCTTAATGTGCTGACTTAGATAACCAGCTGGTTAGCCAGCTGAGTAAACTAGGTGACTTAACTAGTTGGCCAGCTGGAGAGTCAGCTGATTTAATGCCTAGCTACCTAGCTAGCCAGC
>NW_007186093.1:0-339 GCF_000164805.1 Carlito syrichta
AACTACATAGCTCACAGTCATATGTAGCTGACTTAACTAGCTAGCATCCGGGCTAGTCAGTTGACTTAAGTAGCTGAAATATCTAGCAAGCAATTTGGCTGCCCATCAGGTTTAACTAGCTTTTTAACTAGCTAGCCAGCTGTCTTGACAACTGGCTTAATGTGCTGACTTACATAACCAGCTCGTTAGCCAGCTGAGTAAACTAGGTGACTTAACTAGTTGGCCAGCTGGAGAGTCAGCTGATTTAATGCCTAGCTACCTAGCTAGCCAGCATCCTAGCCAGCTGACTTAACTCACTGAATTAATGTAGTCAGCTGACTAGCCATTAAACTTAACTAG
>NW_007186094.1:0-814 GCF_000164805.1 Carlito syrichta
GGAATTCATATGGAAACACAAACGTCCAAGAATAGCCAGAACAATCCTCAGCAAAAAAAAATAAAGCAGGAGGTATCACATTACCAGACTTCAAACTTTACTATAAAGCTACAATCATCAAAACAGCTTGATATTGGTACAGGAACAGGCATATAGATCAATGGAATAGAATTGAGATTCCAGAAGCAAAACCTCAATTTCACAACCAACTCATCTTTGACAAAGCCCCCACCATCTACCACTGGGGAGAGGAGAACCTATTCAGTAAATGGTGCTGGGAAAACTGACTGACCACATGCAGAAGATTGAAACAAGACCCCTATCTATCCCCATGCACAAAGGTTAACTCCAAATGGATCAGAGACCTAAATGTAAAACCTCAAACGATAAGAACCTTAGAAAAGGAAGGAAATATCCTCATGAAAATCGGAACTGGCATCCAATTCCTGAACAAAACCTGAAACCCACAGGTCATAAGAGAGAAGATAGACAAGTGGGACCTTATTAAACTGACAAGCTTCTGCAAAGCCAAAGAAATCATCAAGAGAGCAGGGAGACAGCCTACAGACTGGGAAAAAGTATTTGCCAACTCCAGGTCTGACAAAGGCTTAACATCCTGGATCTACAAGGAATTTAAACGTGCTGAAAAGAAAAAAACAAACAACCCCATTATAAAATGGGGCAAAAGATATGAACAGACACTTCACAAAAGAAGACATCCGAGAAGCCAACAAACACATGAAGAATGCTCACCCTCACTAATCATCAGGGAGATGCAAATCAAACCACACTGAGATACCACCTAACTCCAGTC
>NW_007186095.1:0-473 GCF_000164805.1 Carlito syrichta
GTGTGTGTGTGTGTGTGTGTGTGTGTGTGTGTGTGTGTGTGTTGAGTTTATGGTTTAAAAGGATAAAATAAAAACCAATGAGTAGAGCAAGTATTTGAAATTTGTTGACATACTTACGTCGTTGGTAGTGATGTCTGTGAGTTAAGGTGTGCATTGCAAGGTCAGCTGTTCAGCGGTGACTTCTTTCCTTCTAAGTGCTATGCTTGCAGTCTGAGCCACAGAGTAAGGGACGGTGACTATATGGGCCAATGGCTACGCTGGGAATGTATCTTTCGAACTAATTTTTTTACTTCAAGCATAAAACTCTTTAATACTGAATAAAGAGAATGCTTATTAAAATTCAGGCCGGGCCGGGCTTGGTGGCTCAGCCTGTAATCCCACGCCTTTGGGAGGCTGAGGTGAGTGCATTGCCTGAGCCCGCGGGTTCGAGACCCGCCTGGGCAGCGAGACCTCATCTCTACAATAAATAAAAA
>NW_007186096.1:0-813 GCF_000164805.1 Carlito syrichta
TCCTTTGTAAGAGTTCTTGGGAAATTTCCTTATCTTAAACCTGTTGTATGTTACTTTTATCTTGGCCAACTATTTATTTTTACTTTTGTTACTCCCAGCTTCCTCTTATTATATTAAGGATGTCATATATTTATAGATATGCATATACAATGTATATATACACAAATCTATACATATGCGTGTATCTTTTTACTCTCATGATATAGATAAGAGTTGTTACTTTTTTAGAAGTTTCAGTGCATTCTCGGAAGTATGTTGTTTCCTCCAGTTTCCACTTTGCTATTTCATTTGGTTTCTATCTTTTGTCCCATGTATGGCAATTGCTACTTGTTCTTATTCAAGACTGAGGCCTCAAAAGCTGATATGGATTGAGTATGTCCCCTACAATGGGACATCACTCCACCATAAACATGAGTAAGTTACTGGTACATACTATAACACGAACGCACCTCCACAATATTAAGCCATGTGAGAGATGTCAGACATAGAAGTCACACATTGTATGATTCCATTTTCATGGAATGACCAGAACAGATAGATTCATGAAAACAGAGAAGAGACTGATGGTCTCCAGGGGCTGGGAGATGGGGAGAATGAGAAGAAACTTAACAGGAACAGTTATACTTGAAGTGATGGAAAAATCTTGGAACTGGAGATAAGCGATCACACACCATCATGAAGGTACCAAATGCCACTGCATCGCTCACTTTGAAACGGTGCATTTCTGGACTGGATAAAGAAAATGTGGTACATATACCCAATGGAATAGTACACACCATAAGTAGATGATATATGGACTTTGCAGCAACTTGG
>NW_007186097.1:0-895 GCF_000164805.1 Carlito syrichta
ATGTCATATATTTATAGATATGCATATACAATGTATGTATACACAAATCTATACATATGCATGTATCTTTTTACTCTCAGGATATAGATAAGAGTTGTTACTTTTTTAGAAGTTTCAGTGCATTCTCAGAAGTATGTTGTTTCCTCCAGTTTCCACTTTGCTATTTCATTTGGTTTCTATCTTTTGTCCCATGTATGGCAATTGCTACTTGTTCTTATTCAAGACTGAGGCCTCAAAAGCTGATATGGATTGAGTATGTCCCCTACAATGGGACATCACTCCACCATAAACATGAGTAAGTTACTGGTACATACTATAACACGAATGCACCTCCACAATATTAAGCCATGTGAGAGATGTCAGACATAGAAGTCACACATTGTATGATTCCATTTCCATGGAATGACCAGAACAGATAGATTCATGAAAACAGAGCAGAGACTGATGGTCTCCAGGGGCTGGGAGATGGGGAGAATGAGAAGAAACTTAACAGGAACAGTTATACTTGAAGTGATGGAAAAATCTTGGAACTGGAGATAGGTGATCACACACCATCATGAAGGTACCAAATGCCACTGCATCACTCACTTTGAAACGGTGCATTTCTGGACTGGATAAAGAAAATGTGGTACATATACACAATGGAATAGTACACAACCATAAAGTAGGATGAATATATGGACTTTGCAGCAACTTGGATGGATTTGGAGTCGATCATACTCAGTGATTTATCACAGAAACAAAGCACAGATTTCCATATGTTCTCACTCATAAGCAGACCTTGAAAAATTATAATGCTATAAGAAAGCGATTGGCAGTAGTGGAAAACTGTCAGGGGAGGGGGAATGGGATTGGCAGTTAAGGGAAACTGCCAGGGGAGGGAGGGGCACACATC
>NW_007186098.1:0-757 GCF_000164805.1 Carlito syrichta
AAGGCTCAGGATACAATACTCCAATGGCATGAAACACTCTGGAAAGGACTAAGGCACATTGGTCACTTGCTCTCTGGTCCAGATACCCTCTCCACAGTCAGGTTCACTCCATCTAGAACTTCCATTTCAATGTAGGAGAGGAGGTTAGTGTGGAAGAGACAGCACTGCCACCCTCGAAACCAGTGTGGAAGAGACATCACTGCCAAATTTTCACCACTTCAAAATGCTCTCAAAGCCCGTCCTTCTCACCTGATGGGGTCCTCCATCTTCCTTCCAGTCTGTGTTCTCTGCTGGGTTCATTATCAGAGCTGCCCATAGCCACCATGACCAGGCCGCTTCTCTGAAGTCAAAGAGCTTATCAGAATTAAGTGCCTTGTTTGACAGGGAGGCCAGATGTGCAGACAGAGGCATTTCAAGGCACTGCATCTCTGCCCACAATTTTCAGCTTCTAGCGATGACAAGAGACCGAGGATATTGCAAAATATTGTCCTTCTTGGGCAACTCCAATGCATCCTCATCTCAGGATTCTAGAATATGCATGCAGACTGAGTTCAAAATGCTGGCTGAATTTTCACAGCAAGTTCAAGAGCACTGTATAATCACAGCAAGTTCAAGGGCACCACACGTGTCTCAACTCTGCCAGAGCCTCTCCTAATGATGAGGCATATGGTAAGACCACAGGTCACAAGTTCCACAGCATCCGAGTCCACCCACCATGGGACCACACCCTCATGTTCATCCTCTGTCCTTTCCAAAG
>NW_007186099.1:0-760 GCF_000164805.1 Carlito syrichta
TTGATCAGGATTCACTGTGAAAGAGTGTGTGAAAGTGCTCTGATAAAAAGAAAATAAATGGGGTGGATGCAGTGGACCATGCCTTTAATCCCAACACTTTGGGAGGTCAAGGCAGGCATCAAATTAATATTTGAGGACAGGAGTTCAAAATCAGCTTGGACAACATAATGAGACCCTAATCTTTACCAATTAAAAAAAAGTAAAGAAAGTGAAAAAAGTGAAATGAACCTCGTTTAAGCTATGGCTGAGCCGGTTATAAACCCTTCAGCCTTAGAGAGAAGGAGTAACACTCCAGGGAGCCAGTGACCCTGTCCTTAATAACGCTGTCCTATGAAGAACTATTTCCTCTTTCCGCATCATGAGTGCTGCTCAGTAAGCCATCACCATCCCTTATAAAACAGACTGATGGTGCCAAATGCTGGTGAGGATTGGAGATACTGGAATGTAAACAGGTACAGCCACTTGCAGGAAACCCTTTGGCAGTTTCTTAGAAAATTTTGCATATGTCTGCCTCACAACCAAGGAATTCTACTTCTAGGTATTTATTCAAGAGAAAGGAAAGCATATGTCCACAAAAAAGGTGTGTCCATACTGTATGTGGCAGCTTTATTCATAACATTGAAAGTCCCGGAACTATCTAGAGTGTCCATTATCAGAAGAGTGGTATGATACATTTTGATATATTCATAAAATGGAATACTATTCAGCTAAACCAAGAGATAATGATACATTCAACAGTGGTTGAATCTCAAAAACATTT
>NW_007186100.1:0-1634 GCF_000164805.1 Carlito syrichta
ATGAGCAACACAGTCTCTGTACTTGAGAGTTCAGGGAACAGCGGAAAAAGCAGAAAATTCAATGAGAACACTACCAGGGCATGGCAGGTGCAATGACAGAGGTGTGCTCAACATGCTTTGGAGCCACAGAAGAAAGCAAACGGCCCCGAGTGCCACAGTCAGCCTCACATACGTACAAGATTAATTCCTCAGTTATAGATTAATGGGACCTCCCCATCTGACACTATTTTCTGTTTGCATTTTTAATCAAGGTTAAATTTATATATAGTGTCTGATGATGTAGCATAAGAATATGAATGTACTCAATGCCATAGAACTGTATACTTACAAATGGTTAACAAGACTGGGCATGGAGGCTTACACTTGTAATCCCAGCACTTTGGGAGTTCTAGGCGGGAGGATCACTTGAGTCCAGGAATTTAAGACCAGCCTAGGCAACATAGCAAGACCTCATCTCTACAGAAAATTTAAAAATTAGCCAGACCTCGTGTGGCACATGACTGTAGTCCCAGTTTCTCAGGTGGCTGAGGTGGAAGGATCACCTGAGCCCAAGAGGTTGAGGCTATTGTGAGCCATGATCAGTCATTGTGATTGTCATGATTGTGCCATTGCACTCCAGCCTGGACAACAGAGTGAGACTCTGACTCAAAAAAATACAGATGTTAACATGGTAATTTCTATATTATACATATTTTACCAAGATAATACAAGCCCAAAAAATTTTTTCATTTTCTACTACTCCCAAAAATATACGTACAATGAAAGACACAGAACTTAACTTCGCTGTGATATGAGTTTCAATAGATGTATTTACCCATGTAACCACCATCCAAAGCAAGACAGTGTCTTCCCATCATTGCCCAGGCCTCTTTCTAAGTTACTCCTCCTGACACCACGGATACTGAACTTCACACAGAGTATGTGTTCTTTTTCGTTTGACTTATTTTCCTGAAAATGTTTTTGAGATTCAACCACTGTTGAATGTATCATTATCTCTTGGTTTAGCTGAATAGTATCCCATTTTATGAATATATCAAAATGTATCATACCACTCTTCTGATAATGGACACTCTAGATAGTTCCGGGACTTTCAATGTTATGAATAAAGCTGCCACATACAGTATGGACACACCTTTTTTGTGGACATATGCTTTCCTTTCTCTTGAATAAATACCTAGAAGTAGAATTCCTTGGTTGTGAGGCAGACATATGCAAAATTTTCTAAGAAACTGCCAAAGGGTTTCCTGCAAGTGGCTGTACCTGTTTACACTCCAGTATCTCCAATCCTCACCAGCATTTGGCACCATCAGTCTGTTTTATAAGGGATGGTGATGGCTTACTGAGCAGCACTCATGATGCGGAAAGAGGAAATAGTTCTTCATAGGACAGCGTTATTAAGGACAGGGTCACTGGCTCCCTGGAGTGTTACTCCTTCTCTCTAAGCTGAAGGGTTTATAACCGGCTCAGCCATAGCTTAAACGAGGTTCATTTCACTTTTTTCACTTTCTTTACTTTTTTTTAATTGGTAAAGATTAGGGTCTCATTATGTTGTCCAAGCTGATTTTGAACTCCTGTCCTCAAATATTAATTTGATGCCTGCTTGACCTCCCAAAGTGTTGGGATTAAAGGCATGG
>NW_007186100.1:2281-5176 GCF_000164805.1 Carlito syrichta
GGCAGGATAAGAGAAAAGTAACGGAGACTCCTGGACAAGAAAGGCGATACAAGCTCTGAAGGTCATAAAGCCCCAGAAAGAAAACTACTAATAAAGCTTCTGGAGACACTTCAAGGACTGTAATTCGGGCTTTGGAGTAAAACTATCATCATTGGCCTTATGAATAAGACTCATTGTCTGAATGTTTACAGGCATCTTTGGCTTGTTTGTTGCTACGACCACTAGATGGCGGTAATTTGTAGAGGATATGAAGCAGGTGTCCGGGTATAATATTTTCATCCTTCACCTATCCGCCTCTCCTTCAGGAAATCTCACGACCCTTGTGGGGTGGGACCCCCGCAGAAAACAAAAGTCAAACAACCGAATGATGCAAGTTGTAATAGAATTGTGCTAGACTTTGTGGTTTCCTACTACATACTTCTTTCTTACTCGTGGGCTGCTTTACAGAAGTCGAGATGAATGGACAACCCCCAGCACTGAAGGAGGTGTGTCCCAAGGACCAAGGAGGTGACCGGTGGCATATGGAGAGACTCCAGGCTCTGTGGAGCGAGAGAAGTTGCGTCCTCACATGTTGCACACCACACAGCTGAGACAATGCTGTTTGGTGAGTGAGGCTCTTCCAGCAGGGGTGTGTGCCCCTGGTCCCTGCCCATCTCAGATTTCTCTTCCATGTTTGGGGGTGTCTGGGAAGAGCAAACACTCCAATGCTGGGAAACCATCCACCCTCTTAACTGGGCCCTTTGTGGCCTCCTTTTCTTCTCGAGAGGACCTTATGTAGCTTTCAAGTCAGGTGGCTATTCTGGACACATCTCTGTGCTCAGGACATCTGACATTCAGGTGGGAACTGATCAGATAGTCACAGGGCCACCTTGATTCAATAATCTGCATGTTTTCTTACAGCAGCCCAAAGTTTCTTGCGATAGTTGAATCTAGTAAAATGGTTCTCAATTCTGGTACCCAAGCAGAATCATGGGGGCAGCCCATGCAATGCGTGGGTACAGATGCTTGAGTCCCCACCATTCCCACTTCATTGGTTGGGATGCAGCTTGAGCATGGGAAGGTTTAAGTGCTCTCTGTTAATGCTAATAAGCCTCCAGGGTTGAGAACCACTAGGAACACTCTATCCTACAGTCTTACCTACTTCGGAAAAAGAATAAAACGCACAGTCCAATAATGTAGGGAAGCTTTACCAAACCCTGACCTCCACTTAGAATTAAAATCATAGTGATAGAAACATGAACAGGCTGGGCATAGTGACTCAGGCCTGTAATTGCAGCCGTTTGGGAAGTGGAGGTGAGAGGATTACCTGAGCCCATGGGTTTGAGACCAGACTGGGCAACATGGCGAGACCTCGTCTCTACAATAAATCTAAAAACTAGCCAGGTATCGTGGTGCATGCCTGTAGTTCCAACTACTTGGGAGGTTGAAGTGGAGGGATCATGTGAACACAGGAGGTTGAAGCCATGGTAGCTGTGGGCAGGCTGCTGTACTCCAGCATGGGTGACACGGTGACACTCCAACTCAATAAATAAATAAATAAGAAAGAGACCTGAGTGGTTTAACTGGATAACCTGCTGGGTAAATTCTACAGAAATTATCCTATATGGCATTCCAATTCCATACCCTATTTAAGAATTTCTCCACTACCAATCTAAGCCCATATGTGAACTCAAAACAGAAAAAAAAATGCTTAGAAAAAAGGGGGTCTCTGGTTGATAAAAAAGAGCCCACAATTGCAAATACATTTGCTAGTGATCAGTGACATTTAGTGAAGTTGGATTTCATATCATATTTTACTTTATTTTTATAGAACTGAATCTTACAGAACGTTATTTTTGTTCTATAATCCCATTAGTCAAAAAATAAATTTATTTCATCCGGAATGTAGTTACACTATAGTCATAAAGAAAAATGGTAGTATTTACAAAGTATTAGCTTTGGGGTATATTTTATAAAAAACACAGCTCACTGTTCTTATCTCAGATTTATCCATTATATAAGTTCTGCTATGAGTTTTATTTATTTCAAGAGTCATCCTACCTTACTGTTTAAAATCAGCTTTCAGAGAACAAATATTTTCACAATTGATAAAACAATTCTACTTCACGTTTAAAACGTCAAGGTCTACATAAAGGATAAGGCACTTTAAATTCTACATAAACAAATAGTAGTTTAATAATAAATAGATAGCAAATCCATTTCAAAGGGAAGGTCTCAATAAAGCCCAATATATTCAGATTAGATTATCAGCACAGATATCGAAAGAGCTTACAGTGAGAAGTAGCTTCCCAAGAAATAATTTACCCCCGATCTTAAAGAGGAAACTCAGAACAACAGCAAACTTCCAACCGTTCTGTGGCCCGAAAGACCGGCAGTCAACCACATTCAAAGTACTTCAGGTCATTAGTCTTCTCTTGCTGACGTTTATTGCATCTTCCTCTACTTTCCCTCACAGGGCTAGAGACAGAAACTTTAAAGATTCTCATTGTTCCCACCAGATCTCCATTCTTTTGAATGCTTTAAAAAAACACCTCAAAGGAGGATTTGACTCTTTGTTCACCACGGAAACACCTTCCCATTCATGTAAGGAATGTGCTTGTTTATAAATGATGATACATCATCACCAATTCACTTGGCTTCCATAACCTCATTTCCTTCCTGTGTCTGTCCAGTCACAAATCCATTGCTACCCTGGGGTAGTATATTAACCCAAATCACAGTCTGAATGGCACTTTTTGGCTTGGGTTCCTCTCATTTGTTTATCTTTGGCTGAGCTAGGAAATGCAACTGGAAAATGATTCAGCACAAGCTGTTCAGCTGGGAGCCCTCTCTCTGTCTCATCCAACTCTACCCTGAAATGATCTGAAGTGGCCAGTATAGGATGAAGCAATGTTT
>NW_007186101.1:0-812 GCF_000164805.1 Carlito syrichta
AAAAAGTGAAATGAACCTCGTTTAAGCTATGGCTGAGCCGGTTATAAACCTTCAGCTTAGAGAGAAGGAGTAACACTCCAGGGAGCCAATGACCCTGTCGTTAATAACGCTGTCCTATGAAGAACTATTTTCTCTTTCCGCATCATGAGTGCTGCTCAGTAAGCCATCACCATCCCTTATAAAACAGACTGATGGTGCCAAATGCTGGTGAGGATTGGAGATACTGGAATGTAAACAGGTACAGCCACTTGCAGGAAACCCTTTGGCAGTTTCTTAGAAAATTTTGCATATGTCTGCCTCACAACCAAGGAATTCTACTTCTAGGTATTTATTCAAGAGAAAGGAAAGCATATGTCCACAAAAAAGGTGTGTCCATACTGTATGTGGCAGCTTTATTCATAACATTGAAAGTCCCGGAACTATCTAGAGTGTCCATTATCAGAAGAGTGGTATGATACATTTTGATATATTCATAAAATGGAATACTATTCAGCTAAACCAAGAGATAATGATACATTCAACAGTGGTTGAATCTCAAAAACATTTTCAGGAAAATAAGTCAAACGAAAAAGAACACATACTCTGTGTGAAGTTCAGTATCCGTGGTGTCAGGAGGAGTAACTTAGAAAGAGGCCTGGGCAATGATGGGAAGACACTGTCTTGCTTTGGATGGTGGTTACATGGGTAAATACATCTATTGAAACTCATATCACAGCGAAGTTAAGTTCTGTGTCTTTCATTGTACGTATATTTTTGGGAGTAGTAGAAAATCAAAAAATTTTTTGGGCTTGTATTATCTTGGTAAAATATGT
>NW_007186102.1:0-901 GCF_000164805.1 Carlito syrichta
AGCCAATGACCCTGTCCTTAATAACGCTGTCCTATGAAGAACTATTTCCTCTTTCCGCATCATGAGTGCTGCTCAGTAAGCCATCACCATCCCTTATAAAACAGACTGATGGTGCCAAATGCTGGTGAGGATTGGAGATACTGGAGTGTAAACAGGTACAGCCACTTGCAGGAAACCCTTTGGCAGTTTCTTAGAAAATTTTGCATATGTCTGCCTCACAACCAAGGAATTCTACTTCTAGGTATTTATTCAAGAGAAAGGAAAGCATATGTCCACAAAAAAGGTGTGTCCATACTGTATGTGGCAGCTTTATTCATAACATTGAAAGTCCCGGAACTATCTAGAGTGTCCATTATCAGAAGAGTGGTATGATACATTTTGATATATTCATAAAATGGAATACTATTCAGCTAAACCAAGAGATAATGATACATTCAACAGTGGTTGAATCTCAAAAACATTTTCAGGAAAATAAGTCAAACGAAAAAGAACACATACTCTGTGTGAAGTTCAGTATCCGTGGTGTCAGGAGGAGTAACTTAGAAAGAGGCCTGGGCAATGATGGGAAGACACTGTCTTGCTTTGGATGGTGGTTACATGGGTAAATACATCTATTGAAACTCATATCACAGCGAAGTTAAGTTCTGTGTCTTTCATTGTACGTATATTTTTGGGAGTAGTAGAAAATCAAAAAATTTTTTGGGCTTGTATTATCTTGGTAAAATATGTATAATATAGAATTTACCATGTTAACATTCTGTATTTTTTTTTTGAGTCAGAGTCTCACTCTGTTGTCCAGGCTGGAGTGCAATGGCACAATCATGACAATCACAATGACTGATCATGGCTCACCATAGCCTCAACCTCTTGGGGCTCAGGTGATCCTTCCACCTCAGCCACG
>NW_007186103.1:0-799 GCF_000164805.1 Carlito syrichta
TACTTCTAGGTATTTATTCAAGAGAAAGGAAAGCATATGTCCACAAAAAAGGTGTGTCCATACTGTATGTGGCAGCTTTATTCATAACATTGAAAGTCCCGGAACTATCTAGAGTGTCCATTATCAGAAGAGTGGTATGATACATTTTGATATATTCATAAAATGGGATACTATTCAGCTAAACCAAGAGATAATGATACATTCAACAGTGGTTGAATCTCAAAAACATTTTCAGGAAAATAAGTCAAACGAAAAAGAACACATACTCTGTGTGAAGTTCAGTATCCGTGGTGTCAGGAGGAGTAACTTAGAAAGAGGCCTGGGCAATGATGGGAAGACACTGTCTTGCTTTGGATGGTGGTTACATGGGTAAATACATCTATTGAAACTCATATCACAGCGAAGTTAAGTTCTGTGTCTTTCATTGTACGTATATTTTTGGGAGTAGTAGAAAATCAAAAAATTTTTTGGGCTTGTATTATCTTGGTAAAATATGTATAATATAGAATTTACCATGTTAACATTCTGTATTTTTTTTGAGTCAGAGTCTCACTCTGTTGTCCAGGCTGGAGTGCAATGGCACAATCATGACAATCACAATGACTGATCATGGCTCACCATAGCCTCAACCTCTTGGGCTCAGGTGATCCTTCCACCTCAGCCACCTGAGAAACTGGGACTACAGTCATGTGCCACACGATGTCTGGCTAATTTTTAAATTTTCTGTAGAGATGAGGTCTTGCTATGTTGCCTAGGCTGGTCTTAAATTCCTGGACTCAAGTGATCCTCCCGCCTAGAA